>NC_135861.1:11972386-12272386 GCF_031162955.1 Sander vitreus | reverse complement strand
GTACTGTGTGTAACAACAGCATACAGCAGACAAATCGTCTGGTCAGCTTTGTAAGCAAATCAAAGCCATAATAGGATTGGGAATGTTCCTTCACACAGATGATATTAGGGTCTTTAGGAAACGGGATGGGGGGTGGAGTCCACTTACCTATTGATAAAACCATATCCATTCCTGACGTTGAACCATTTGACTGTACCCAAGACTTTTGTTGCTGCAATGACACAATAAAACAAAATCATTAACCAAGTTTAAACTTGAGCCTTTTCAAAGTTACACTGATAAGATAACATACTGAGTGAGTATAGCTGAAAAGCTTTCAACCAGCTTGTCCATGTTTAACAAGACCTTTATCACGAGAAACAGTAAGGGAATCAAATAAGGACAGATGATGAAAAACTAACCATGGCCAGATAATGTGGAAGTTATATTTAACTCCCAACTGTCACTCTGTGCCAGCTGCACTTGGTGTGAGGTATGAACCAGGAGCATTATGACCCAGTAATGACTGTGATTTCTCATGCAGAACTCAAGATTTCATATCAAATTATCAGTGCCTCTGTCTTACAGAGCTCCTGTAGTATGGCATATCAAAGACGGATCTAGTAATAATATACTACTACGACGCTGTGGTCACTGACATTTTGAGCCGCACTGCTCAGTACTTGAACATTCACACGTGGTAAAGTCGCACCCGGATACGTTAGCAAGCAGCGATCACAGCTGGCTTGTTAGCATAGTAGCTAACGGGGTCTCAACCATGTGGTTGGATTAAAGCCAGCAAGCGGAAACTACCATAGCACATTAGATAGCATAGCTATATTAAGACCAAACCTTATGCAAAAATAAAAAATGAAATGTGTCGTTGTTGTAATATTTTTCATCGAACAAATAACTAGATAGATAGCTAGATTGCGAAAGAAATCCGTGGAATCATTCGGCGGACATTTTGGATTGCCCCTTCAGCCATGTAAATAGCTACCCTAGCTTCGTTAGCAAACGAGCTACCATTGCTGTTAAGTGGCTAGGCCCTTCATTTTGAGTAAAATCCGACAACCATTGACAGTTGTATTCGGATTGATGTAGCTATATACCAACCTTGCTATGATCGTTTTGACAACTATATTGGGCACGAGTCTGTGGAGGTGTTTCGACTATTTTTGGAAGGAAAAAAAACTACTAAAGCGGAACCAACACCTTTCGTGTGAACAAAGAGACGACCCGCAGCTAACGTTAGCTTGTTTTCCACGATAGTAGTCGTGGCCGGCTAAGTGAGCGCTATGAAATAACGTCGTGTTCCACCGTGACGTGTGGTTAAACTGTTAAAACGTTATAGGTAACGTTCTAACGTCTCGACGTCAACTAATATTGTCGAATTACTTAAAGATGTGTGAAGAGTGGCACTAACGTTACCGTAGAAACACGAATCCCGAGGCAATCCCAGCGATCGTGCATGTGACGGAAAGTCGGCAACATGGTATTTTTGCGGCGGCTTTCGGAAGGTAGCTAGTAGGCCGATGAACAGGAGAGATTATCCGGTTGAAATGGAAGGATTAGCTACATTTGCCAATCATATATTCTGATTGGAAGCAATTCTCGCTTGGAGAAACAGTTCATAGTTAACAACTGATATGAAACAATTTACCAGGCAGTTAGTTGTAAAGCTAGCTATGATGACCCATATTCCAACTGACATTTTGAAATGTGTGTTGCTAACGTCTGGACTAGCTAGCTAAACGTTTCGCTTCTTGGAAGCAAAGGGATATTTATTTCACCCGTCAATACCAAATTTAAACAGTAATATCACCAGTTATACATAAGCGACAGGAATGTCAGACAGTTAACGTTGCTATTAGCAGAAGTAACCTTTATTTGGTTATCTGTCAATTTCAAATAACGTTAACGTTGTTCTAAGCAAGTTAGCGGCATTATCAGATTCAATATGAGAACGTTATTCAACGGTTAACTAGCGTTTGTAACCGCCGCTTTTGCGCAAAACCACGTTAGCTAGCTAGCTAACTACTGTTAGCTCATTTCCAGTAGTCTTACCGATGACCTTCTTATCCCCCGCGGAAGATGCGGCTGCCGGGCTGGATGGGCTCTCCACATCGTCAGCAGGCTGCGGCGGTTGTTGTGTCTCGGCCTCGCTGCTCATGGTTACTCCTGGTTGGTATTGGCTTCTGCCGGCGGCGGCTCTCTGCTGTGTTTCCCGGTGCTAGATGGTAACCTGGGCCGGCGGTGGTGGGGGCTGCTGCCTTCGGGCTCTCTGCTTTCCTCTTTCCGCTCCCGTTGCCGATCGAACTGGGCAGAATGAGATACTGAGCCGGGGAATGTTCCTGGTCGGGGGTCCGCCCAACTCGTCTTCGAATTGGCTGGAATCTGTAGCGAAACATAAAACGCGTTCCTATTGGCTGAGACAACTGCCTATTTCGGTTGAGGGAAGAGTTTGCTAAAAATGATTGGCTAAAAGAGAAAGGTACCTGTCCATCCTCACCGCCCCATAGTGATGTCAAAGCCAGACAGATAACCGTGACGCTTGAATTCAATTTTATATAAGGTATCGGTACATTAACCTTTATGACAAAAACGTGAACGCACACAGTTATATTTTAAAGAATAATATTCTGTAGCCCCTCAGTAAGATATTGATGTAATTGATTATGTATCACAGGCAACGTAATGTTTTATATTTAATTTACTTTTTTCATACATCATTGGATTGATATGTATTGTTTTCGGTCTGTTCACAATGTTTAATGTAGACTAATAATATAAACCCGTGACACTTTTGGACTGTCTGCTTGGCTGTGTCTTCATTTAACGTATTTTAACAAAATGTACAGATAGACTACAGCAAAACATGGTAGCTAGAATTATTATACCATTCCTGCATTAAACGGCGCCATACATTGTGTGGCCATACACACAGCACGACTTTAATATTATCTTTATTTCATGTTCAGTCGCCTTGAAACTTGAAACTATTTTCATTTTGGTCTCACAAACCTTGGAATATAATTGTCATTTTGTAAATGGGCTTGCCTGAGGTTGAATGAAGAATGATTTGTATGGCTGACATCACTAATAACGAAATGCCTTTAGACATTGCACACTGTCTGTAGCCCCCTGTGCACCGAGTGCAGCCCTGTGGAAATGTAGCCTATTGAGGGACCACTTACCGAATGTTAACGAAGGATTAGGAAAGCCTCGATATTTTATTTAGGCCTACATAACATGATGTAAATGTTATATTTATCATTTTTACTGCATTGTCAGTTGCTAGTGTCTCTTAAACATACATTGGAAGATTAGGAGAGAGCTAATTTGAGGGTGCTGTAGGCCTATAGAACATAATTATTCTCACCAGCATACAGTACACAGCCTGTCAACAGAACTGGACGGGGAGGACGTTTAAAATGTATTCTGTCTTACTTTTCTGTACATTATTCTTAGATACATTTCTTAAATGTTATGATGATGTAATAATACTATTTGCTTCTTCTCTCATATTACCCTGGCCAATAAACTGGTTAAATGCAGAGCGCAGAGCTGACAAGACAACCCCCACCGCAGCCCCCCTATTGTCATGTTAATGCTCCACTGGCACTGTTTATGAGCACTGGCTGATGTGGGAAGAGCTCGCTGTTTAATGGCTGAGCCCCGTTCTCCCACACAAAGATGGGCTTTATCATTGACCTCAGAAGAGATCCCCCCCAAAGAAAAAAATCTTTTGTGCCAAGGGAACGAGGTCCAAGGCCGTAGAGGTAGAGTGTGGATGGGGGAGGGGGTCTGATGGTTTGGATTTGTATGGATGGCTGGGATAAGAAGAGGTAACCATAAGTTCAGCAGAGGATTGCTTGGCACTTGGGTTTGTGCCTTTCACCATAGTGTTTCCTTCCTTTGCTTCATGGCGATGAAGTTGATTGTATTACCCAGAATCAAGTCAGAGTCCAAATTTATATCTCTGCACAACTCAACAAACATGAAGAGGGGGAAATAATCTCATAAACGCTGCCATATTACACTTGGTATAGTGTTCTTCTAAAGTAGTATTAAATGCAGAGTTGAAATCAGAGCGATTTCAAAACATTGGTATGCAACTATAGTTTTTTAAATAGGCATTAAAATGGATAAAATGATAGATTAAAATATGAAAATAAAATGGGCCTGACAGACCGCAGATTTTTGTAACTCACTTGTTCTACTCACTACTCATTCCTACCGTTAGTATTGTAATACATACATATTTTTTGGAAAGCTGGTAGCAATTAAAATCGCTTGTTACTACAGTGAACTTAAAGTCAAAACTAATTACACATTCATACTTTAAATAGTATATCATTTTTTACTACTTCTTACTTAATATTGGAAATATAACAACCAACGATTAAAAGTCTGATGCCATTTACAAATGTAAACAGCTTTTTTCAAACAAAAAAAATCTCCTCCAAAGATTTATAAAAATGTAAAACAATTTATTGATCATTAATGATACACAGTGGGACTGAAATAGGAATGAGAATGTTTCACATGACAAGCAATTCTTTCTCCAGGCTTCAAAAGGTCACATTTTCTCATTTGTCTATAACAGGATACACAAATTGTCTCCATTTGGACTCAGAAAATCAACAACAGTGTTGAACATGAAGTTTTGCTAAATTAATTTGAAAACAGACCAAAATGATGTACTGCTGAACTTTATAGGAGAAGGCATCCATACAGGAAAAAATATTAATATGTATCATGTATACAGAGGTTGAATAGTTCTTGCATGGTGTTGTGAGAAAAATGGATTACATCTCTCCACACTGTGCAATGAGGATGGGGAGCTTGGGCTTGTTGTTGGGTCCAGTAGGAACATTCTGTTGACAGGAAGGAGCACAAATGTAATCAGATCAGATTAATAATAAGCAAGATTAATGTACTGCAAGTGTCAATGATTGGGTTTCAGTCACAGGCTGAATGCCTGCTTTGAAATATCTACAGTCGTGTGAAAAAAATAAGACACCCATGCTAAAGTTGACTAAAAAGAGGAATAAAAAAAAATCATCTTTTGGAAATTGATCTTAATGCCTTAATTAAAAAAATGAGGAAAAATCCAATCTGTAAGGACACCGATTTTGTTTGTGAATGAATAATGTATCGTAAATAAATAAATGTTCTTCCTTAAAATACAGGGGGCATAAGTAAGTACACCCCTATGTTAAATTCCCATAGAGGCAGGCAGATTTGTTTGCCTTATTTTTAAAGGCCAGTTATTTCATGGATCCAGGATACTATGCATCCTGATAAAGTTCCCTTGGCCTTTGCAATTAAAATAGCCCCACATCATCACATCTCCTTCACCATACCTAGAGATTGGTATGGTTTTATTTCAGTTAGCCTAATAGCTGGTTTGATCTGCATTGAGAGATGATTTTATGGAAAGTACCCCATGCCAATCTCTAGGTATGGTGAAGGGTATGTGATGATGTGGGGCTATTTTACTTCCAAAGGCCAAGGGAACTTTATCAGGATGCATAGTATCCTGGATCCATGAAATAACTGGCCTTTAAAAATAAAAATCTGCATGCCTCTATGGGAATTTAACATAGGGGTGTACTTACTTATGCCCCCTGTATTTGAAGGAAGAACATTTATTTATTTACGAAAGTCGGTGTCCTTAAAGATTAGATTTTTCCTCATTTTTTTAATTAAGGCATTAAGATCAATTTGCAAAAGATGATTTTTTTATTCTTCCTCTTTTTAGTCAACTTTAGCGTGGGTGTCCTAATTTTTTCACATGACTGTATGTCTGAAGTTTTAAAACGTTAAACTGTGGAGATGAAAATGTTCAGGACAGTGAACGTTAAAAAGGAAAGACAAGCATTTAACAAATATTGTAAAATACGTACGTAGTTCTAATTTGAGAAATGAGTGAAAATAATTTGGGGAAGTTACGAGTCAGTACACAAAGTAGTCACTTTAAACATGTTGGACAATTGTTCATCACCCAGTGGTGAGTGACATATTCATATTTTCATCAATATATGCGTCTGTCACAATTCTAACCATTGACACCAAAATATTAATATTACAATAGGTTTTTACCTCAATTTTTCTCATGATCAGCAAACCATCGACCACTTTTCCTGAAACAGTAGTGAACAAGACAGTTTAACTCTGGCACATAGACAAATGTAAGTAGCACTCTAAATGAAATATGAATGCACAATAAATATCATAGCCTTACTCACCAAAAACGACATGCTTTCCATCTAACCAGTCACATTTAACGCAGGTAATGAAAAACTGACAACCATTTGTCCCTGGCCCACTGTTTGCCTGAGTAAGACAAACATAAAGAAAGAATGGCAGTTTTAAAAATCTGTTTATCTATATTGGTTAGGGTCAATCCACTTTGAGTGGATTAATCAAATCTTAATTAACTTGTTATTTTATACAGTACAATATAGGATATACATTTTTTTTTTGCAGGAATTACCAAACCTGAATGAAGCTAAAGAAAAAGAGACCCTTTCCTGATCTAAGCATTGAGCTACATACATACATACCATGGCCAGAAGACCAGGCGCACTGTGCTTCATTTTGAAGTTTTCATCTGCAAATGGACCTCTGTAAATGCTGCAGATCCCAGTTCCATCCCCCTTCACAAAGAGACAAAAACAGTACATGACAGGGCTCACAAAGTAGAAAGTGTGCTGTAATTCACAACAAGACCACCAGCGACCACCAGAGATTACTGTTGCTTTCCATACTTCTCCACTTAAATTTGCATTTCACCTTTTTATCAATTCAGGTGAGGTTTAGCACTCAAAGAAAGCACTTTTTGCTTTTTCATGCATGTACTTACATTTACAAAGTCCCCTCCTTGTATCATAAAGTCTTTGATCACCCTGCCAATTAACAATAAAAACATCAGTACAGTCAAATTTGCTAAGGTAATACAAAAAGCAGATTTTGGCAGGTAGTATGACTGGCAAGACATGCTGATACAGTGCCAATAAAAAGTATTTACATTTTTCTGTTGATTACATGTTGTAAAACAAAAAAACAGTTTTTGTCAACACTATAGTTCCTATAAAACACTGCAAGTTAATTTAATCCAGGACTTTTCAATTGCATAGAGATCAGTTCAATTCTTCAAATTTAAATCTTTAAATGTCCCAGACTCTGATTTGACTCTCACGGACAGACGGACAGACGGACAGACAGACAGACAGACAGACAGACAGACAGACAGACAGACAGACAGACAGACAGACACACACACACACTTTAAAGCTACAGTTGGCAGCTTTTATAAAATAATTTATAATAATTTAAAATATTTGCTCAAACTGTCAATATATCCTGACAGTAGTACATTAATCAGATCATGTATGAGAAATCACACCCTCTGTCTCCTCCTGGTGCATGGTCCTAATGGCATAAGAGAGCAACTAATCAGAGCAGAGGTAGTCTATATCCACAACGTTCCACTTCCACTTTCTTTGGAGTTGGAATTTTAAACTCTGGTCGATTTATGAGGACTATGGTTAACTGCTCCTCAGATCTCTGCAGGGTAAATTGAGACAGCTAGCTAGACTTTCTGTCCAATCTGAGTTTTCTGTTGCACGACTAAAACAACTATTTATTTTTTAAGATCATTTTTTGGGGCATTTTCGGCCTATATTTTGACGGAACAGCTGAAAACATAAAAGGGGAGAGAGAGGGGGGAACGACATGCAGCAAAGGGCCACAGGTCGGAGTAGAACCCGGGCCCGCTGCGCTGAGGAGTAAACCTCTAAGCTAAGAGTAACCAACTGAGCTATCCGGGCGCCCACGACTTAAACAACTTTTGAATGTACACGTTCCACCAAAAAAAGTTCCTTCCCGAGGCTATTTTGCAGCGGCTCCGTGTTGAGCTTAGCACGCCACAAGACAATTGTGGTTTAAAGAAATGCCAATAAACCAGAGCACGTTTCTTTCCCATCCCGGAATGCTGTGTGGACTAGCCAGACACTCCTCCCCAGCGCTTTGGAGAAGGGTCTGGCAAAGCGAGACTAGAGAAGAGGAGTGTCGAACGCAGTGTCAATGACTGCTCGTGAACTCCGATCAAACTTTCAAACTAGGCAGTACTGACCAAATATGAATCAAGATTGAGTTTGGGCTTTGCGTGATTCTAGCCCAAAATGTCTTCAGAAAAATATTTTAGTGTACTGTTTAGCTGTAAAATGAGGTATAGTTTTGGCTCAACTTGGTCACAAAGTCTCATTTTATTTATATTTGATCAGCGCTGCCTAGTTTGACAGTTTGATCGCAAGCAGTCATTGACACTGCGTTGGAAACTTGCCATTAGGAGCACCAGGAGGAGACAGAGGAAAATTACGTTTTCACAGAGATTATCTGTTTCATGTGCTACAGTCAGGATACAGTGACAGTTTGAGCAAATATGACAAAATGTTATTTTTTTTAAATAAAATGTACCTACAGAACCTTTAATGTATGTATTCTAGATGATATGAATGAACACTATATAAAACATAACATACTACCCTTAAAGGTGTAGTTTAATATGATTGTAGGCACTTTGATGCTACCGATGGGATTTGCTGTAATAGACCCTCATGAGCCAACATTAGGTGCCTATCCTGGATTTCAAAAGGTCAGCGCAACTAGAATCACTTTCATTTCAAAAACAAACTTTGAATGGCTCATCCAAGTTCTATTATTTCATTGTGGGTCCAGTTCATAATTATGAGTAACTATGCGTCTAGAACTATAAATATTAAGACATAAACAGTCTGAATGCCAGGGCTGACTGTGGTTACACACAAATCTGTTCCAGGAGACAACGAGGTTAAACAACAACTCTAAAAGCCATGTGTGGGTTTCTACTTAAAATAATAAAAACATATTAATAATCCAAGTATATTGTGAGCTATAAAAAAAATCAAGCCGCCACGTTGTTTACCTGTGGAATGTGCAACCTTTGAAACCAATAGGGACTCCATCCTTTCTGTAAGAAGTTTGAGAACAAAATGAAGTTGGCAGTAAAGACAATCATGCTGTACTATACTACAAGATTTTACTTCTGTGATCAGGGTTTAGAAATTGAGCTTCTCACAGCAGGTTATGGAACAGTTTGTACTGACACTCAAGGTGCTAGCTATGACACATCATCTTGAAAGAATGCAGAGCATCTGGACAGTGAGAGGACTGTTTTTCTTAGTGCACATATGCATTTTAATTTAACAGATATGACCAACTTATCTTGATTTGTATTTTTTTAAATTCAAGGAGACACAGCTCCAAGTAATGATCTTTCCTTTCATCCTGCTGTGCTCCTGCCACAGCAATACTTTCCCTGTCCTGGCTTTTTGTCATGCACATGCACCCATATAAATACCCTTTAGAGACCTGATAAAACATATATGTGGCCAAATAATCAGGTTTCTTGCGGTTTCTCCTTAGCCCTTATTCTGAGGGAAACAGGTTTCCTCACTTTCATGTGAAGTCGTGTTTGTGTACCATCAAAGATTCGCCCTTTCGCTGCCTTAAGGCGCTAACGCACAGAGCCGATTATCGGCCGTCAGGCAGTCTGGCGAGGTCGGTGACTCGAGTCTGTTCGGTGTGTCCCATGCCGTCGTCCGTCGGAGGAGCCGTCGGCCTTCATTTGGGCCGACCCGACATGTTCAGTCGGAGACAGGGCAGTCGGGGCTCACCCGGAAATGGCGAGCGGATGAGCCTCTCAAAATCTGACGAAAATCTTTTAAACTGACCTTTGTCGATCTGAAGCAACTGTATGGCCTATTTCTCGCTTAAAATGTTTTCAGAAACACGTTTCGGTGAACTACTTTAGTACAATATGAGATCGTATTCTAAACAAGACGCCATGACAGCCTGGCTGTGAATTTCCGGAGAAAAAAGACCCACGTGACGCGTTCATCCTATCAGCTGCCGGTGTTCATTTTCTGGGAAACAATACAGAGAAGCGCCGCCTGCTGCTATGGAGACGTATTACGTTCCACGCACGCGCAGAGCCTACGCTCAAGTCGGCGTCGCCTCAGTGTGTTTTGAGGCATTTTTTTGGACCTCGACCCGACTGATCAGTCCAACTGCCTTTTCTGCCGACGGTCGGCCGTCTGGTGGGTGTGTAACCTCTCTTACCTGAACTCTCCAGTGCAGAACTGCCTGTAACAGATAATAAGAGTGTAAGTAACATCTTCGTTGTTGACATACTGTATATACCTGGGATCTCGCTTTTCTCTCAAACTTTTCAAAACAGCCCATGTGATGCAGACTCTCTCCTTACCGGAAATTCTCTGCCGTCTTTGGAACCACATCGGCAAACAGCTCGATCTTCATCCGTCCGACATCCTGACAAACAGTTGAGAAAACTTTGGGTAAACATACAAAACAAAGAGATAATATGAAAGACAGAAACATATACAACTTAAAAGATTGGACAAACAGTTTGGCCTCACAGAGCAGGGAAGTGAGATCCGATCACAAGTGGTCACTCAAGATGCATTTTTGGAGCCAGGTGTAAACACACTTATTTAGAGCTGTCCACTTGTGATTAATTCACTCAGATCCGATTTTATTATCAAGTGAAAATGGGGCCTGTATCCAGATGGCCTCATCTGGACTAACAAGTTAGTGCACTAAGAGACATTGAATAACTGTTATAGGATATATCCTCTTTGTGTGTGAGAACAAACATTGTGCTGTTGTCAAAAGAGCACTTTTGTCCCTGTGACATCACTGCACAACTCTCGCTTCGGTCAACGCAGACGCCACAGTAAACAATCAGCCATTAGTTCTCCTGTCAAAAACAACAGCAGGTAAAACAGCCTAACCCTTGTCTACATTTTAATGAATGCATTTGTTGAACTACTTTTGTAGTGATGCTGGAATAAGGGTGTCAAATTTAAAATGATTTCTAAAGATCACTTTGGATTTCTTTAAAGGCAGGGTTAAAAAGCTAGCAAGACTTGAAAGTAGTATCTCCTTCTGTCTAACCCCTTCCCCAACACTGTAGAGAAGATGATAAGAATGCACTGAACTGATTTAGTTACAAGGCCAAGGGTTTCTACTTAACTATCATGTTCAAGAGTACAAACTCCATGAACACTGCGACAGCAACATCTACCACACCTTCTTTAACTCCCCTGCAGCTACCTCATACCTAGAAGGCCATGCGTAGAAGGCGACACATTTTTAGGCAAATGATATTGTAAAAATAAATAATTATATTTCTGATGAAATATGAAGATGATATGGTTTTACTCATTGAGGAATTATTGCATTCCTTTTAACTTGTACTCCTAAGCTACTGCATTTAAGTATTTCTGCATACATAAAATAAACTGACTGTGTTACATTTAAAAGCTTTTGTGGTATGGTGGGTGTGGTATAACAGCTGTTTTTGTTACAGTCAGGTTAGGCAAGTATTTCTAGGAAGGGCTCTTACATTCCACATGTGATTATGTTTCCTTGTAAACTAAAACTAATTGTAGTTTGTATAGATCCGGTGTAGGTCTGGTGCAGGTGAACAAAACTAGCCACAGGGTGTGGTTCCAACTAACAATTTGCTTATATTTCCAGTCTGGGTTACCTGTTACAGGAAATTCAAATCGGCATAACAAGAGGCAGCCACCTTTGGGGAATATGCAAGGGAAAACAAGCACGCTTCCTTGGAAATGCAGAAGGTGTGTCCCATCATTTGTCTGCATTGAAAATAGGAAGATGGACCTGTAGGCTAAAAAGAGCTGCCTCAAAGAGAACTGCTGCACCTAACATACACCTCAGAAACAAGCGATGATAAAAGTTGCAGGGCCTCTGACAGGATATCTACAGGAACTCAATGAACTAGGACAAACCTGAGGTACAGATGGCTTCGGGTCACACCGTTTTATTTTCTATTTATTTTACTTGTTGAGTTAATGCTACATTTACTATTTAAATGGCAGAAAGTGTGTGTGTGTGTGTGTGTGTGTGTGTGTGTGTGTGTGTGTGTGTGTGTGTGTGTGAGAGAGAGAATTAATACTATTGCTGTCTTAACAAGGTCTTAACATGAAAACGATAACTATAGTGTGTATCAAAACTGCAGTGATAGAAGTCAATATTAATGTATTTTGCAGGGGGGGGGGGAAGGAACTAATAAAAAAGCATGTGTAATTGTTGGTAACCAGTCAAGCCTTGACGATTTATTACTGTCAGACTGGTTTTGGATTTTTCTGCTTAGGCAGAAATGTAGAAACCAAATATGGAGGTGTGTTTGACAACATTATGGAAAGGAACTTTAGACCTTTTTGTTAAAGAGTAAGTTCCCTTTTGTTTAAAGCTATAGTGCATAGTTTCTGTCTGCCCCATGAGGAATTCTAAGTAATGACAACAATTCTGTCGGTGAATTAAGGGTTTATCGTATTTCAACCAACCCAGAGGTATGATTGTTGGAACAGTCGAAAGACAAACCAAGGCGTTTTTGATTTTATTTAGTCTCTGTTGACTTTTAAGGAAGTGTGTTTTACAATGATAAAATTACTGTTCATTTAAATAGAGTCTACTAGGTTTGGCAAAAGCAATTTCGGGGCTGTTTCATGTTAAACAAAAAGGCGCTTACTCTTTAACAAAAAGGTCAACCTTTGTAAGGATCCTTTCCATAATGTTGTCTGACACTATAGAATAATAATCTGAGCACGTCAGTGGCAAAACAAGCACTTTTAGTGGACGTTAATTAAGTCCACTAAAGGTGTCCGCACAAGGTGTGCAATTGCTCATTAAAATTACACTGCAGCTTGTTTTCCTGCTGCCTACTGCAGCGGCCTTGCTTAATACTGAACCAACTGCAAAAATAGTTGATTCCATCAGTCACTTAAAAAAAGAGCAGAGACACTATTTAATGCAGCAAAGGTCATTATATTTAGTAAGACTGTTATAAAAGCTGTCTAGAGCTGCAAAGATTAATCGATTATTTGTCAACTATTAAATCAAATCGGCAACTATGTTAATAATTACTCGGTTTGAGTAATTCTTTTATGAAAAGAAAAGTTAAAATTCTGTGATTCCAGCTTCTTAAAATGTGAAAATGTTCCAGTTTCTTGATGCCTCTGTGACAGTATACTGAATATATTTGAGTTGTGGACAAAAGACATTTGAGGACATCATATTGGGACATTTTATAGACCAGACCACTAATTGATTAATCGAGAAAATTATCGACAGATTAATCAACAATGACAATAATTGTTCGTTGCAACCCTAAAGCGGTTATCTAAATCAGTGGTTCCCAACCTGGGGTCCGGGCACCCCTTAGGGGGGCGGCAAAGATCACAGGAGGTGCGCAAGTCTTTATCTGGTTTGAGGTTGAGGTAAAAAAAAAAATTTGCACGTTAAACAAATTAGGATAATACACTAGAATATATAATGAATACAAAAGTCTGTATAAAAACTATATATTTTTGTTCTCGCTTAAAATTGTAGGCAGGCTTCTTAGTAGGCCAAAGCTCCGGGACCTCTTAACCTGGGACCCTTGCTGTCATCAGGTCAGCTGCTAGCTGCTATCATCCTCATTTGTCCTGCCGCCACGGCATCACTATTTTATGAATGAAACATGGCGGAGAAACGTAAAAGTGCTGAAAACTGCTCTATATCAAAAAATAAAGTAAGGCTCTATCTCGAGAGTAACCTCAACTTCGGTTTCAGGGGGGGCTCAGCTTTTCTTAGACATGAGTAGGGGGGGGCGCCAAGGAAAAAAGGTTGGGAACCACTGATCTAAATGATTATGAGATTAGAAAACGCTGGTACCTACTCAACCATCTTTGGCTACTTCATGTGTGACCAGCCAAAGGTGGACTCATGCATCCACATTATTAATTGCAGTCTGTCATTTGTGTAGCCAAAGTTTCTAACCAATATTATCTTGTCTATCACAGGATTTCCTGCATCATCTTGATTCTGAACTGAGCACTGTTGCAATAACAGGAATGCTGCCCAAGTCAGTAGCGTGTCTGGAAACTAGCTATACCGTCAAAATGCTGGCAGAATTCAAGCAATGGGATGTGGCGTCTGGCTGTCATACAGACAACACTTACATGTATCTGATACTTGTGCTTTTCAAGTTGGGAATGGACGCAATGGTCCTTTACTTATGCTACCGGAAGCGGAATACCTCCTTTTTAAGCATGTGCAGCCTGTCCATTATCTTGGCTGATTTGGTGATGGTGTTTTTTATAGCAAGCATATTTTTTCTTGGGCCTGAAAGGTATCTTGCGTCACTCTGCTTCTTCTTGTCCAATGCCTCAGCGACATATGGAGCACTGCCGCTGCCCATTATGTGTCTAGGTTTATTGGATTACTGTTTAGAAGATACCTCCCTTGGCAACCAGAGCGCCTTGTGCAAATTCCTAAGGAATGTGGTTTTGACATTGCTGGTGTGGATGCTAGCTGTTATTAACCCCTTTGGTTCTGTCAACTCTGATCTGATAGAAGTGGATTATAAGAAAGGGATAACGTTTATAGTGTGTGAATTAGAGGAGTCTACACTGCTTACCTACATGATTGTGGGGCTTTTCACAGTGGTAATTTGTATAATGCTGCCCTTTTGGTCAAAGATTCCCCAGTGGATGGAAAAGGCGGTGAGGTTATCTGATGTGAGCAAAGAACGAGTCAACCCGAGCAAGATGTTGTTTACCTCAACCAACTGCACAGAGACAAAAATTGGCGAGGAGAATTACCTGGAGGAGACAATCCAACCGTGCCCACCTCTGTGGGCAAGCCTTACACTGAGCTTTGGTACATTTTGGATGCCTTATCTCACTGTGACTGTGGCCTGTCTGATCTTTGGCTTTGACGTTCCTGCCTACATCGCTGTTAACGTTTTGTGGTTGGAGTGCACCAACAGTTTGCTGATGGGTTTGGTGTTCTGGACAAAGAGCAATAGGCAAGAACCATACAGCCAGCTTCCAGAAAACGTGTGCTTGTGGCACATTTACTGGCATTTGAGCAAAGGAACAGGACAGCAGCAACTCCCTATAGCTGTGTTTAACCCATCAGAAGGGAAGAGAAAAACTCTTCTCGATGTGTAATAGAAAAAGAGGCCAACAATACACCTGTTACATCGCAGACAGCAAGTGAAAACCATGATACCAGAAATCAAATAAAGACTTAGCATTTGTGAAGTTCACCTGTTTATTTATTCTGTGTTAGATGCTTATGTAGGTTTGTAATACAGCCCTTTTCTAAAAGATAATTTTAGACTTGAGGGAAATGCTACATGACTCATTACTTATATCTATTCCCTTTTGACTTTTACAGGGTTTTTTTAAGATTATTTTTTGGCATTTTAGGCCAATTGGATAGGACAGCTAAGACATGAAAGTGGCGAGAGAGGGGGAATGACATGCAGCAAAGGGCTGCGGGTCGGAATTGAACCCGCGGCCACTGCGTCGAGGACTGGGCCTCTGTACATGGGCGCGCTCTCTGCCAGGTGAGCTAAATAACTGTTAATTTCTTATACTGCATTGTAACTTTTATTTTCGTATTTTATCTATACTGTTTTTAATTTTTTAATCATTTTTAACTGCTCTTTAATGTTTTATGTAAAGCACTCTGAATTGCCCTGTTGCTGAAATGTGCTATACAAATATTTGTCTTGCCTTACCCAGGCGCCCACCCCTTTCGACTTTCTGTCCCAAACTGGTATAAATTCTTCTCAATAAATATCGCTAAACACTCTGTCATTTTTCTTTCACTGAACCATGTATTTTTCTACCCTTTGTTTAAAAGCATAAATTACACATCAGTTATGATGTGTAATTTATATATATCTATTTAAAGCGGTTCAAAGTTTATTCTTGGCCTTAATGATGATCATGCGATATAATTGAAAGCTTATGGAACTGCTGTTTACAAGGTCAGGAATGAACTTTGAACCTCTGCTGTTATTCCATGGACGAAAACTCCTAGAAGTGCTCAGAATTTTGAACATCTACAGTTCCATGACAACTGGACAAACTCCTGCTGATGAAAATAAAGTTATGATTGTTATGATGATCAACCTAGAGAGATTTCTCAATTAGTCAGAATTAAGTAACTTGGATTTATAACTTGTTAGCCTGTATTAAAAGGCCCTGAGAACTTATTTTCTCAATCAGCTTCTTTCTTACTATGAGCAATGGGATCCTACATGAACAATGTTTTCTGTCAGTTACAACAGTTTGGGTTATTTTTGTCGGTGCTATTTTCTCTGTGCTCTTTAAGTGAGAGGGGCTCAATTGGGGAAAAAAAGGTGACATCCCATAATTGCATACACCAATCCATCAATATCTGATTCAAAATCAGAGGGCTATTTCACAAAACCAAGATAAGGGATTAAGCCAGGATTTACCAGTTATCCTGGATTAATTTTGTCTTGACTTGGTTTTACAAAAGCAGAGGCACCTAAGTTACCATGGAGATTTATTCTGTACAGCTAGCCTGCTCCCGACCAGGCTAACAGCCAGGATTTATTAATCCTGGAGCCTTTTCTGATCACTCAGCAGTGCTTTTACCTTGTTGTTGTACATTGTTATCAGCCTGCATTAAAATACAACAGGTGCGTATTGCTGTTCAGTTAACTACTGTTATTATTTAAAGTTGTGACCATTATTTTTTATAATTATTAATGTGACATTGTTACTGTTATATTGCTGTACGAAGACTGCTGTTCATATTGTTGTTAGAAGTTTGATGAATATATTATGACAGTTGTTGAGATAATTAGAAAAGGCTGATTTCAATTTCAAATGTGTTTTAAATGAAGTCTGTTACTAAGGGCAATACATACAATGATGTACATGTGTGTTTCTATAGTGGACCAATGCACCTTGAATTATTTTAGTTGATTCTTTTTTTTAATTCTTTAACAATAAAGGATCATGTTTGTTCAGCTTCCATGTGCATTGTATTTGGCATTCTTAGCACACAACTTGTGTTGTCCAGTAAACTGGGACTATAATTTGGGAGGATTGTACAAGTTTAAGAACATACAGTGGTGCTCATGAATTTATGAACCCATGCTAAAGTTGACTAAAAAGAGGAATAAAAAAATTCATCTTTTGGAAATTAATCTTAACGCCTTAATTAAAAAAATTAGACAAATCCAACCTTTAAAGGACACTAATTTTCTTTGTGAATGAATAATGTATCACAAATAAATAAATGTTCTTCCTTAAAATACAGGGGGCATAAGTATACACACCCCTATGTTAAATTCCCATAGAGGCAGGCAGATTTTTATTTTTAAAGGCCAGTTATTTCATGGATCCAGGATACTATGCATCCTGATAAAGTTCCCTTGGCCTTTGGAAGTAAAATAGCCCCACATCATCACATACCCTTCACCATAGAGTTTGGCATGGGGTACTTTCCATAAAATCATCTCTCAATGCAAATCAAACCAGCTATTAGGCTAATGGAAATAAAACTGGCTATTAACGTGACAACAGGGAGAGGACACCTCAATGGTTTCTGACCTTATATTTTGCTGGGGGGGAAATAACTGATGAATATGTTCCATTCATGTTTACAGTGTGCATGGGATTTATCACTTAATTATCTTTATAGTTTCTAGATTTTAGAGTCCAATTTCTTCAGTGTCTTTATTTTCTATGTCCATATATACGAGGGAGCAAAGCATACAGGTGCTGGTCATATAATTAGAATATCATGAAAAAGTTGATTTATTTCAGTAATTCCATTCAAAAAGTGAAACTTGTATAATGTATACATTCATTCTACACAGACTGATATATTTCAAGTGTTTATTTTTTACTTTTGATGATTATAACTGACAACCCCAAATTCAGTATCTCAGAAAATTAGAATATTGTGACAAGGTTGAATATTGAAGACACCTGGTGCCACACGCTAATCAGCTAATTAACTCAAAACACCTGCAAAGGCCTTTAAATGGTCCCTCAGTCTAGTTCTGTAGGCTACACAATCATGGGGAAGACTGCTGACTTGACAGCTGTCCAAAAGACGACCATTGACATCTTGCACAAGGAGGGCAAGACACAAAAGGTCATTGCTAAAGAGGCTGGCTGTTCACAGAGCTCTGTGTCCAAGCACATTAATAGAGAGGCGAAGGGAAGGAAAAGATGTGGTAGAAAAAAGTGTACAAGCAATAGGGATAACCGCACCCTGGAGAGGACTGTGAAACAAAACCCGTTCAAAAATGTGGGGGAGATTCACAAAGAGTGGACTGCAGCTGGAGTAACTGCTTCAAGAACCACCACGCACAGACGCATGCAAGACATTCAGCTGTCGCATTCCTTGTGTCAAGCCACTCCTGAACAAGACACAGCATCAGAAGCGTCTCGCCTGGGCTAAAGACAAAAAGGACTGGACTGCTGCTGAGTGGTCCAAAGTTATGTTCTCTGATGAAAGGAAATTGTGCATTTCCTTTGGAAATCAAGGTCCCAGAGTCTGGAGAAAGAGAGGAGAGGCACAGAATCCACGTTGCTTGAAGTCCAGTGTAAAGTTTCCACAGTCATCGGAGCAACCTGGGCTCTCATAACACCTGAGCAGTGCCACAGACTGATCGACTCCATGCCACGCCGCACTGCTGCAGTAATTCAGGCAAAAGGAGCCCCAACTAAGTATTGAGTGCTGTACATGCTCATACTTTTCATGTTCATACTTTTCAGTTGGCCAACATTTCTAAAAATCCTTTTTTGTATTGGTCTTAAGTAATCTAATTTTCGGAGATACTGAATTTGGGATTTTCATTAGTTGTCAGTTATAATCATCACAAAAGAAATGAAATATATTACTCTGTGTGTGATGAATGAATATAATATACAAATTTCACTTTTTGAATGGAATTACTGACATAAATCAACTTTTCATGAACTCTAATTATATGACCAGCACCTGTATAACATGTAGAGAAGGAAACTCGGCGTCTGTTAAATAATAAAAAATAAAAAAAAGCGTGGCAAATAATAGGCTAGCGGACCGACTGAATGATCTATCTAAAAATATACATTTATGAACTACTGCTCTTAACTGAAACCATTCAATGAGTCACTTGTCATTTGCAAAAATGAACAGTTGTACACTTTGCATTAAAAGCGAGCAGTAGAAGTTAATATGGTGTGTGTGTGTGTGTATATATTGTATGGACTTAGGTAATTTTATATTTTAGCCCATGAGCGAGAGAGGGAGGAACAGAGTGAAAGAGATATTTACGCATCATATTCTAGCGTTGTAGAAAATTGGTCTTCATGGTAAATTTCCTGAGTAACATTATCTTCTGCTTACTTTTAAGGCAAAGAGTACAACTGTTAATTTGTGCAAATGATTAGTAGCCTAATCCTTGAATGGAATGATTATGACGGTTTTAATTCAGAGCAGTGGTCAGTTAATGTATATATTTAGGCTACTTACGCATTCAGTCGGTCCGCGATCGTCTGCCACGCCTTCTCTCGCTGTTTCATTACAGCAACCGTGTTTCTTTTTTATATATATATACACAAATAATGTGTTTCACGTTATCATACTTCCATAAGAAGCTGCTGCTCACTCTATGTAAGTATGTACAATGCGTATTCTCCATTTTGGCATCAGTAAATCTGTGATCGACCTTGCGGCCTGTTAAAGAAAGCCGTGAACGCGCATCTATCCAAATTACTTCATCCTGGCTTGACCTAGTCGCTACTCCTCAGCCTGCCTTGGCCTTCGTGAAACGCACCAAGCCAGGATGCACAGATTAGACTAGGTCAAACCTTGCTTTATCAGTTATCCTGGATTCATAAATTCTGCTTTTGTGAAACAGCCCCTGGGTGACAAATGTGGGGTTGTTTGCTCATGTTGTGATGCCATCACTGTCGATCAAATCAGATCAGATCACACCCACACAGTCCGGATGAAGCAGATTAGCTACATTTATTAATGTAATACACTTAATAGATTATAGCTATGGATGTCCTTCAGAACTTGGAACTTTTGTATCTTTTTTTTTTAAGTCATGAATGTTTCAGGATATAGAGAAGTACTAACTCTGATTAAAACCAAGTTTTTAGTGTCAATATGAGAGTAAGTTTTAAAAAGGGTTTGTCGTAGGGGACTGGGGGGGAAGTGACATGCTGTTTTAACTATGCTTTGTTCACTTTGGCCTATGTTGTATGTCATTTATTGTTAAACTTTAAATAAAAAAAAGTTGAAAGACTTCAAGAGTCAAAGGGGTCTTGCAGGCCGAAGATGGACTCACTTGCGAGTTTTGGTGGTGGGCAAACCAGGTTTGCCGATTTGAATTTGAAAAAGAACCAAGTATCCACAAAAATCCTCACACTGCCCATATTAACTCACAGAATAAAAGCATGTGCTGCAAACATTCACTGACATTCACATTTCTTCACTGATTTTCACAGACTATTTTTTTAAATAACAAAAAAAAAAAGGACCATTTGTGCGGATATTCTCAAGGCAAAGCAAGTAATACATTTTCACTGCAGAGGTCTGATTATTACACCTTAACAAGGTGCTATTTTTCGACAGAGCGCCACAACACCGCATCAGAGGAAGACTATCACCAAACATGAGCAGAAGTCAAGGTAGAGTACCCAATAGAGGAAGTGAATCTAAAAACTACTGTTGCTTTTATAGGGCAGCATACGGCAGCATAAATGGTAGAAAATTAGACAGTAGTGTGTGGTTTTAGTAATAACAGATGCAGGTATTGTGAAGCACGCTGTCTGCTGCTGCCAATGTGTTTTGGAGATTAAAGTGTCACCTGCCCAAAGCGAATATCAATAACTAAAGATTAAAGTCTAAATATTCTGAAACAAATACAAATCATAATCAAGCTACAAAGCCACTTTTTATTTAAAAATGGTTTCATATGCATTCCACCTTTTTGGCCAATAGTAGGAGGATACATGGTACTCTGAAAGGGCTACAGTCGTATGCTACAATGCTACATGCACGTAAAGAGTAACTTCGGGTTTCTTTAACTTGGACTCGACTTTCCTGGGGGGTTTTTTTTGTAAGTGACTGATGTGAATAAACAATCTTTGAAATCGATCCAGTATTAAAGCAAAACAAGCTGCAATGTAATGTTAATGGGCAACTGCGCAACTCCACAAAATGTGCTGTTTTTACCAATGACATGCTCAGATTATTGTTCCAAGTGTTTGACACCATTATGCAAAGGATGAAATAAAAAAGGAACAAAAATACAGGCTTTACTAATAATTATGTGTATAGGCATATACCAGCAACAATAATGAAAAACAAATCCTCCGATTTATCATAAAAAAAAAAAACGTGAGCTGCTTAATTAGAAATAGTAATCTGTTTAGCCATATATTTTTACAAACTTGTTTGTTTTGTGACATCTAAGCAGCAGCAGTCATTCCACCACCCTTCTTTAATAAACAAAAAAAACAGTCACTCCACCAGCACCACCTGCTTGTCCCCTGTAGCCACCTTGACCAACTAACGTTATAAGACGCTTAACGTTACCAGAATATAAACCGTGAGAGAAATGCAGAATCTGCACGTGTGTGTGTGTGTGTGTGTGTGTATCAGATGTGTATTAAAAGGAAGACGTGTTAATACCACAAACGTAGTTGACTGGATCCCAACTTTTAACGAAAACACGACATTATAGTGACGAGATATGTTAACGTTAACGTTAGTTAGCTGGGAAGTACAGTCGGTGTTAGCTAAACTCTTTCTACTAACCTGCCCTCCGATGGTTATGTCGAAGAAGACAATCGGGTTGTTGGGATTTGTTGATTGCACAGACATTGTGATAGCCTCCTCGCACTTTAAGACTAAATAAAATGCTATTATTTGCCAGATAACACGCGAATCATTTGAATGTCCAGCATATGCGCAGTTACAACCTACGGTGGCTAGGGAGAGACATGTTACGGCTCGCAGTTGGGGACAAAACACTGCCAACGCGAGAAAGCGCGATAGTATAGGCTTAGATAAATCCACCAGTGCAGTCTAGTTGTAACGTCACTTTAATAGTTTAGATGTAGAAAAACAACAAACATGAACTGTAATAGGTAACGTAACTTCGTGAGTACTTGTGCTATAACACTTACGGTATAGAGCCAGTACTTTATTGCAGAAGAACTTCATTATTCCCTCTTGGGGATATTCAATTAGTAGTAGAATTCAACAGTAGAATACCTACATCTGTCCATAAATCCCATTCAAAAACGTTTACTCCTGTTGACAGGACAGTTAATCTGCACAATTAATAATAGTAATCTGGTTTAACAGAATGCTCTCTCTATAGCAATTAAAAAAATGTTAATCTTAAAATAACCTTTCAAATTATCCTTTTTTTTTTTTTTTTTTTTAGATAATGTTTTGGGCATTTTAGCCTTTAATAGACAGGACAGCTGTAGACAGGAAAGGGGGGAGAGAGGGGGGAAGACATGCAGCAAATGGCCACAGGTCAGACTTGAACCCTAAGCCGCTGTGTCAAGGACTGAGACTCTGCATATGGGCGCCCGCTCTACCAGGTGTTCTACCCAGGCGCCCCAAATGATCCTTTCAAATAAGTAACCAATGTTTATGGAGTAAATTTAAAAAGCTGCATTTTACTTTTGCACATTAAGATTTTTAAACAAGTCTTAAGTCTGCAGAATGTCAAAGAATAGCACTTTCACTTGTTGGACAGATTTAACATGGATCTCACAGACATCAAGGTTTGGAAAGGGTTTTATTTTCACAATAAAACGTAATTATACAATTTAACATAAATCAAAGGTGGCTCCACGAAAACAAAACAAATGACAAAGTGACTAGAAAGATTTGTCAAAGCTGTACTAAAGCACCGTGATAAAAAAAACAAAAACAATTAGCAACAAAAAGGTGTTAGACAAATGGGTCAGCAGAGAGATAAAACTAGCAAAAGCAAAAAGCCTTAAAGAAAGAAATGTCTATGTAAAGTAATATGGTTTCTTCACATTGACGCCATATTCAGTGAGGGCAGGAGTCAGGTCCTCCATTGTCAGAGTGTACTTCTTATCCTATATATAAAGAAGAAGAAAAACACACAAAACCATTAACTATCTAGAACAACATGATCAGAGCACATACAAACTACATCTGTCACCATCTTCTAACAACACCCCTTTTCTCCCCCTCACATACAGCAAGCAAGCAAAATGTATTTATTTTAAGCACAGATTGTAAACGGTGTAAAGAAGATTTATTTAGGCAGGTAAAAAGAAAATTACAATAATACATACTTAGTGAGATAAAAGCATGTATTAGCAACTCAATTTCATTAAAAACTGTCAAATATTGTTTGGAAGTATTACATTTAAAGCACATGTTAAAAATGAGAGAAACACTTACCTTTGTCTTACTCCTTGAGCTTCCTGAGGCAGTGCCCTTCATTTTACAGTACTGCAGCGCATCATTGGCAATGTCTGAGATAAACTTCTGAGAAGCAAGGGAAATCAGACGAATTCTAAAGAAATGAAAAAGGAAATCATTGTTGTAGTTTTTAACATAGTCTGTATATATATATATATATATATATATATATATATATATATATATATATATATATATAAAATTTAAAAAGCTAAATAGAATGATGAACGGGTTTCTTTTACATTCACGCAATCATCAGTATCAGGCAGACACACTCACACTGAAGCTTGCCTATACTTCATAGTCAGTCATTGTTGCACTTACATTCTTGGATCAGAAGCCTCAAAGCCAGCCCGGTTGAGGTAATAGCCAGTCACTGCATCGGGAATCTTAAGAAAAAAAATTAGCAGACTTCAACTTCTGGTCAAGATTCACATAGCCTACTTTTACTGCACTACTGACACTTATTTGTAAAAAAATAAAAAAAAATAAAGAATTAGACATAAAGTAAAAATGATTATAGTATATCTGTCATTCAGTGATGATCATCCAAATGAACTGTTTGCACCAAGGCAAATTATTCAGCAGTGCTGCTTTATGGCAATATTAGATTCACAGGATTTTTGCATCAATGGGATTGAGTTCCTTGCTTTTAAGCCAAAAACAGACATACTGTGCACATCTCAATATTTTATATATAAATATTTTTGATATATTTTCGAAAGTGGCTACACAGTCGTGTGTGTCCAGGGAGTACAGCAAGGGACTCAAAACACTGCACGGGGGTGCTCCAGTGTTAAAGATGAGAGTGGAAGTGGTGTATACCCCAACAATCACCACCTGCTTTCCACAGTGAGGTGTTTATTATTATTATTATTATTATAAAGGGACTGTTCGTTATATATTTCAGGGGCCACCAGAGGAGTTTTGGGACCTTTAGTCAAAATAGACCTGACCCTCCCTTCACCAGAAATAAATTTTGGATGACCCTCCAAAATAATATTGAAAAAAGGGATGACCCTCCCCAACAATTTATTGATGCCTTCTGTACTGGTTTGCACTTGGCAAAGATGTACAGATGCCCATTGTTTTTTTTACAGCCATGACTTATGTGACTTAACCTCTGCATTCTCATCTGACACATCCCACTCCTCTGTTATGGTGTGGTGGCCATTTCAGTAGATTTACTCACTAACATTGTGGTGGAAACACAATAAGCATGGAAACTAAAAGCACACTTCCTGCAGTACTGCATTACTTCAAATACTAAGTTACTCCTCTAGTACACTAGTATTCACATGAAATAAAATAATAAAACATTGAGACCATTCAACAAAGCACACTGGGTAATAAGACATTCAACACTGGTTGCTATGGACTCGTCACTAGGCTTCCTCAGTCATTGTATATTTTAGCATATAGGTAAAGCTGCCAAAGCTGAACATTATCCAAAACTCCATTTCTCAGACAAGCGTCAATTTGGGAGCTTGCATACTACCACTCCTTCCTTCCCAAATGCCTTGAAAAGGCTTTCGTTTGCACAATTTCACAAATTAATCACCGGGACCGAAAGGATATTTGAGTCAAGTATGGCTGCAGCCTGGAGACCTCCCGTCTCATGCACTCCTAGCTTGGTGCTGTCCGCAAGCTTCGACTTTTCAAAATAGAAGCTTGCGTCTAGTCCGCTATGTTTTCGTACAGTGTTTTGGATGTTTTTGAACTAAACAGTACGGCAATCATGCTAATGAATACAATTATTAGTTTTCTTTTCTTAGTTACAACACGATGGAGCTAGCAAAGCAGTTTTGTGTTTACATGTGCGGGCGGGATTTATTCAGTTTGGGAAATCCCACGGTCTCTAAAGCTACAGTTCAAATCAAGGGGGTAAGGGTCTGTCAAACAACCCGTACTTCCTATGGCGCCATTTTGATGCTAACAAGCCATCACCTCCCGTTAGCATTCCATTGACTGCCATTCATTTTGACGTCACTTTGACAGCGAATAACTTCTGAAGCGTTTAAAGACTATTTGTCCATTGTTTATTTCTAAAAAAACACGACAATGTATAAAAAGGCTCCATTACCTTGTATCTCACGTTATGGCTCCATAGCAGACATTTTTGTAAAAACAGGCTAACGATTGTTTCATAACCACGCGACTTACTTTTGCATAGTAGAGGAATTACCGTATAGTACAGGAGAAGCTCGCAGGCAGTTTTGACTTACATTAGCTGTTTAAGTTTAATTACTAATGTTAACTAGCATTTTAGTTAGCAATAATTAGCCTGTGTCCATGTTATCTCCTAACATATACCTACGCTCTCCGTCTCTGCAAGATTGGGAATGATTGAGATTTCTTGAAGACTTACAACTTTCAGACAGGTTGCTCACGTCATATTTACATCGTGTCTTTCAGTTGGAGGCTGCGTAGTAACGCTCAACGGAAAAGTGTTTCTAATATCCTTCACTGGTCTCCGTCCAGAGCAATGGGATCTGTTGGTCCATTTTATATATTGTCCATGGCTCAAATTGTCTGGCTGACTAAACAAGGAGGGACCCATCTGCTAGCGATAGGGGCCGAGACTGAGAGAGCTACATGGAGCTACATGGATGAATATGCACCAAACAAGCCACTTTGAAATGTTGCTGTTTTCATGAGTACAAACGTTGGGTGACCCTCTCCCCTAGACAAAAAGAATTTGGATGACCCTCCCATCAACAAAGAATAAAAAGACATGACCCTCCCCTATATTCCTCCGGTGGTCCATTCCATAAATACCGAACGGTCCCTTAAGATTATTTATTTTTTGGCATTTTAGAACAGCTTAGACATGAAAGGGGATAGAGAGGGGGAATGACATGCAGCAAAGATAGGTCGGAACAAAACCTGTGGCTGCTGCGGCAAAGACTGAGCCTCTGTACATGGGCGCACGCTCTACCAGGTGAGTTAGCCAAGCACACCACGTGAGGTGTTTAATCCCAGGTCCTTGAGTTTAGTGACGAGTCTGGAGAGAACTATGGTATTCGACGCTGAACTTTAGTCAATCAACAGCAATCTCACATAGCTTCCTTACTTTTCCATGTGAGATAGGGTGGTGTGGAGGATGTGTGCTATGGTTTAATTTGTTGTCTTTCTGATAACGTGTCTATCTGTGAACGCAGCTTATAGTAAACTGACTGACAAAACTGTACTTACTGTGGGAGTGTACTCTTCCAGCTGCATAAGAAAATCTGCCAGTGGCATGGTGGAGAGGGCAGGCTTTACATCTCCATTGGTGATGCCACCAGGAACATAGACACCGTTGGAGACAGACGAGTCTGCTGATGGCGTCACCATGGCCGCTGAGGCTGAAGCTGTAATACAAGGGTTTTGTATGTATTTACTTTGAATTAAAGAAACAAAAGTGTACCTATCTTGTGCATTTCACAAACAATGAGATGTTACAGTTTGTACTTCTAGTATGTTGTTTAGCAGTACTGTATTGCCTAAAGAAAGTCCAAACCCTGTTTGCAGTTTAGTGTTGCAAACAAATCCAAGTCCACGCATGATGATGCATGACAAATGCATGACGTACTTGCATATATATTGTGACAGGCAAAACAATCATCCATCTTCAGTAGAAATAAACTAGTTATTCTATGTTGAACGAAGTGTTGAGCACCACAACATGCACAATAACATTAGTAAAAGTCACATAACGTTACCATTACTCGTGACCGAAGGGATGCTGCTGACGTTGGTTGTTGCATTATCGTTTGCGATACAATTACTTGAAGTTGAAGACGTCGATGATGACACTCCAGTTGTGACAGACTGATTAACGTTGTCAATATTCATGTTAACGTTAGCTAACGCGCTAACCTTGGCTAGCTAGCACAGAAAAAAATGTCCAAATATGCCCAAAAGCACGATCCCGTGCGAAATAGCTCTAAGACTAGTTCTCTACAAAACACTGTGTTATGAAGTACAGCTATTTTTGTAACTTTGAGGATGTTTAAAATCACAGAATCAGGCGCTAGCTAGCATCAGAAACATTTGTAGCTACCTGGCAGCAGAAAGCTAACCTCAGCTCACGCTGCGCTGCAGACTGCATGATATATAATCGCGTCATGTGACCCATGCTGTTCGTGTGGTTCGGATCTGACGAAAGTGGCCGAAGATTCCCGAAGACCCTCTAAAAACATGTAAGTCGTTTGGAGAGCGTTCAAGTCTAACTTGCTACAGAGGGGTACATATACAGGTCCCAGAGTTAATAACCTTATCTGTTAAAGATAAAGCACATTCTAATCTTATCTAGTATCTACTTCTTATCTAGTGGCCCATTACACCCAAAAGTAAAAAAAAACTAATAATAAGATAATTAATAAAAATGAATCCAACAGCTGCGGGGGCGACGACTCTCCAGTATTTTGAATTTGTACTGCACTAACACTAGCTGTCAGTATTACATATTGCACCTTTAATAAAAGGTTTAAATTTGAAGTGGACCCTTGTACATTCTGTGGTGAGAATGAAGAAACCTTAGAACACAATGGTTTTGATGTCCTTTGTCCCAAAGATTTTGGTGTGATATAAGAAATTGGTTATTACTGAAGATTAATAACATTCCAACATTTGATATCTCTCACATTCTCCTTTATGTGGATAATTTAAATACATCTGGTTCTGACATCCTAAATATTGTTCTACTTTTGGGTAAATATCATCTTCACGGTAGCAAATTGAGAAATAGTTAACCCTCATATAATTGGTTTATAAATTACTTTTTTTCTATTCAATGAGAAATATGCAGTCCAGCAGGATTGCAAAAAGGATAAGTTTAGATTTTTCTAATGTATTGTTGTTCTGAACTTGGTCTCAAGTTTGGAACATAATGTCTTTGCTTCTTCTTTTGAAGATGTTAATGTCTTGGTGTTTTTATTATTGAGTTTATTTTTCAGATAGTTCATTTAATTTGTACATAAAGCCCCCCCTAGTCCTTTTTATTTTGGTTATTACTTATTTTTATTTATCTGTTTCCTTGTCTTCTTCAAGGCTGAATATTATATTGTTGTGTGTATTTGATTGAATGTACATCATCTACAAGACATTGAATGCTTATGTAAGTTCTTCAATGTTCAATACAAATAAAAAATAAAAAGTAACTTCCTTTGTCATTTTTTTTTGCATTATCTATAAAGTCTAGGCCTATAGACTTTGATTTAGTTATGTCATCAGCCATCTAGGAAACGTTATAGCTCACAGGTAATAGAGATTTGTAGCGTTACATAAACCCATTTACACATTATCGGCTAACTGGTCATTGTGATAAGTGAACCTAAATTTGTTTAACACCTCTGTTATTATTAAACATGAGACAAAATAGGCCTACATAAGAAAAAGAATAACACTGAAGATGTAGCTAAAATGTTGCCTTCGGGTGCTGTCGGAAATTTGCAATAACATCGTAACAACGTCCATTTTATTTCTATGAATGTTTATATGGTTTTGTATGGTGATTCATTGGGTTGGCCTGCCTTGTTAACTAAATGACAAAAGACCCTCTTTGAACGGAGCATTCTTTTTTGGATAGCGAAGATCAGATTGTTTCAGAGTCTGGCTAATATATATTTTTATATCTATGATCGCACCACCACGCGTTAATTACATTACTGACTGACGACTAGGCCATATATGACTGCTGTGACAAATGTGACATCGACGCAACCATAGACTGTATAATATGTAGGCTAAGGGGAAGATTCTTTAAACAACAACTCCAGCCGCGCAAAGTACTTCCAGTTCCCTATATGGATGACTGATAATCTCCAGGTGTGTGAGTTCTATACTGGGGTGTATTATTCCCGTAACATGTTTCGATTTTCAAACAAGGAAACAACAGTTTACGAGGGACAGTGAAGGGCCTCGTGCACATTGCACACTGTAGGGGGCGTTACGCCACTTTGTGAGTGCTTTGCGGTTGGCTTTTTGTTCGAAGAAGTAAACCTCCCCTGCTGCTGCTGTAGAGTCAACCAAACGCTCACTGGACTACACTGGATGTAGTCTCATGACTAAATTAGACCAACGCGGAAGACAGACAGAAGGTTTTGACAGCTGTATGGAACCATATAGACTGTACAAGTAATATATACAGTCATTGTATGGGACAAAACAGGTACTGAGCCAAACAGCCATGTCATAAACTGATCAATATTCATTACCAGAAACAATGTTTTTAATGAGCTACCGGTAACTATCTACTTTCCTATAATATGTTAGTTACCGCTTTTTGAAAGATACAGATGTGTTTAAATTGTTAATGTAGCCCATCTTCAAATGATGGCTAATTAACTAAACGTAGCCTAGTGAATAATAACCCAAGTAGGCCTATGGTATGTCCCTGACAGGCACTGTAGACTGTATCAACCTCTGACTGATGATTGACAGGTGTTTATTACCTTAGGCATTGTGCAGGTGCGTCTACAAGCTTTGGTTTGTGTTCAAGTTTACAGGGTGCCAGAATGACTTCTCCTGTCCGTGTCATCGTGGTGGGAGCTGGCAGTCGAGGGGAGATCTACTCCCAGTATGCATCTGTCCACCCTGATCGCGTTAAGGTCAGGAGAGGTTGCCCTGCAGCCTGGTCTTAATTGTCAACAAGGAGGCGATAAGTAGTTGTGGATTGTGTTCTTATTTGACTGAATTGCTAATGATAAAATCTCTGTGAACCAAATTATGAGATCATTGACAAGATAGAAACATGTAAAGTATAATAGAAAGGTTTATGTCACGGTACAAGTAGATCCTCAAATCCATGTTTTCTGTAACAAGATAGGTTCATTTTGATCATAATGGTTTAAAAAAAAAAAAAAAATGCAGGACTTTTACCCTTATTTTTTCCTGCTGTATTTCTAAATAGCTTTTTTTTCCACCACTGCCCAGGTATTAAGTTGTAATGTTTAACAGAGCACTCGTTACGTCCAGTTCATTAACTCAACTTCACCATTTCAGGTTGTTGGAGTAGCTGATCCAAGGAAATTTGCTCGCACTAAACTTCAACAACAACACAAAATTGTAGATGAAAACATATTTGAAGGTAAGCACTTAAACAACAACACAAAATAGTAGATGAAAACATATGAAACAAAGAAAAAAAATGCAGTGCATTGTTTATATCTGTCTTGTACTAAATGATTGAATGCTCTTTTTTTTTCAAACTAGACTGGCACAGTATAGTTGAAAGAGAGAGGTTTGCAAATGCAGTGCTAATTTGTACTCCAGACCGCCTTCATAAGGTAAATATACATATTCTATATATATGTGGAACTCTTTTAAAAAAAAGAAGTTTTAAACTAGTTTGTGTTCCGTAGGAACCTGCGGTGGCCTTTGCAAAGAAGGGATACCACATTCTGCTGGAGAAACCAATGGCAGTGAGTGTTTAGTAAATAAACATAAACCATCTTAACATAGAGCATAACTTTAATCTTCATTCGGGTGTTAATGATCCTACATATTGATTTTTTACAGTAATTTGTTTCTTGTTAGTTTGTTATTCTGTATTTTGATTAAAAAAAAAATCCTTTCATTTCAGATTACAGTATATTTCTTTCAAGTACATTGCAAACTTCAGAAAAGAAACAATTTTGTGTTAGTATCTGAAATATGAAAACATTTTCTCTCGCTTTTCCTTTCTATGATTGCATTTGTGTGACACTCATGCCTGCCTTGCACGCCAATGTGTTCACATGACTCTAGACAACTGTTGAAGACTGCATGGCGATTGTGGAGGCTTGCACTCAGAGTGGCGTGATGCTATCAGTGGGTCATGTTCTTCGGTATGATCCCGTCATCCACAAGATAAAGGTGAACATTTTCTGTCACACTTTCTGTGAAAACAGTTTTCTTCACCAGGCACAGGTCACAGTTTTGACACATGTAAAATGTTGTACCTTAAAAAAAGAAACCTGTAATTTGAGTTTTAATAAGCTGTAGTGAAGTAGGGTGCAGCATATTTTGGTTGTTTCAATTACAGAACATAAACTATTTCTCACACTGAGGCAAGCGGTGAAGAAAATCACAAAATCCAAATTTGGGTTTTACCTTGATTTGTTTTTCCTTCTAGGAGCTGATAGATGCTGGAGTCATAGGTGATGTGATGCACATTCAGCACTTTGAGCCGGTACGAATTTGAATAGAATAGAAATAAAGACAAACATCCTCAGGGCTCTTCATTAAACCCATTAATTAAACAGTAAAAGTATTTCTGCTTTTAGCACGTTTTTTTTTTAATTTATTTTTAAATTAAGGCATACCTGTTACAGATTAGACTTGTCAACCTCTTGTTCCAGGTTGGGTTTTACCACTTTGCTCACTCATTTGTTCGGGGGAACTGGAGGAATGAAGCAGAGAGCTCTTTTTCTCTTTTGGCTAAATCGTGCCATGACGTCGACCTAATACATCACTGGGCTGGAGAGCGCAGGTAAACCATCAGGCAACCGGCAATGATCAACGCCCATAGACTGTATAATATTAATGGACAAAGCATCCGGTTCGGCGAAGTACTGCAAATGCAGTAGTGCCTTAAACCTGCATTCTATCTGAATTCCAGCAGGGGGCGACACGTGCGGTTGCAAAAGGAGGTCGGTTTTTGTAGAAGTCAAGAAAGTGACCCACTTCTCACTTGATTTTCTCAGTAAACATTTGCATAATGAGTTTATGGTCTCAATCGCTAGTTTTAAGTCTTCTGCAACACAGAATGATGTTCATTTTTTGAATTATGGTCTCGTTGATTTTAAAATCGGCGATAAAGCAGGGGGTGTTTTATGATGTGATTGCCAGTGAAAGTGTGTAACGTAACGTAGAGTGTAAGGGCTCCCCCCTCACTCCTCCCTCTCGTCTAAAATCGTCACATCTGCAACCAGGATGGCTGCGCCCGTAACGGCAAACTCGACGACTCATAGCAGATTTCCACAAACCAATGGGTGACGTCACACATGCTCTGTCCATTAATATTATACAGTCTATGTCAACTCCAAGCTTATCTGAGGTTCAAAAGTAAGATGCAGTTAACGCTTTTGTCAGACCACAGTCTCTGTGTTTTCAGGTGGACAAGGTTGTTTTCTGTGAGGTAGTTCTGTTTTTCCTAAGAGTAATCATTAACTTTCCTGTTATTACTTGACAGGTGTGTGAAAGTGTCATCATTTGGATCTGTCAGCCACTTCGGAAAAGAAAACAAGGTCTGTGGTCTCTTCATAGCCTAATCACTATCGTAACGGAAACTAGAAGGACACTCGCAATGTTAACGAAAGTGAAAAACAATTTGTGTATCCTCCCCGTGACTCGGATCCATTTCAAAATGTAATGAGTTCTTCCTTGGCCCATGCAACACCCTTCCACCACATTTCTTGAAAATCGGGCCAGGAATTTTTGCCATAATCCTGCTGACAAACAAACAGACCAAAAATATAACCACCTTGGCAGAGGTAACCAGTAGCCACTGCAGAAAAAACTATTTTTGTGACAGCAGATAATATTACAACACTTAAATCCCTTTCAACTTTGCAAAGTTGTGTGTTTGTATCATTAAGATGTATTATATCCATGACAGTTCTCTGCATTATTGAAAACAGAAATGTCTATACTAAACATGAATATGAAATGAAATGTGACTTTGCTCGTTATGTCAGCCAACAGGTGCTGGAAATCGCTGCCTGGATTGTTCAGTAGAAAAAAACTGTCCATACTCGGCATGCAAAATCTACCTGGATAGAGTGAAACAGGTTAACATTTCAACCAATTATCTATTATACTTTACCATCTGCGAACATAATACTTTACTTGCTGTAAATGATTTTATATTTACTGTATGTATGTATGTATGTATGTATGTATGTATGTATGTATGTATGTATGTGTGTATGCATGTGCGCTAGGGTCACACTGGCTGGCCTGTATCAGTCATATGTCCGAGCTCGTTCCCAGACATCGAGTCAGTAACTGAGGTCCTGAGGACTGGACCATATGGCCGCTGTGTCTACGAGTGTGACAATGATGTCTGCAGTAACCAGGTCAGAAAACACTGCAACACACGTTAAGACATGGCTCTTAATCTCCATGGCGCAACATACTGTGCTATTCCTCTGTAACCCATTAAGCTTCATTGCTGCTTAAATAAAACTTCATCATTTCAGCTGATATTTTCAGACTGCTGCTAATTCCCTAATGTCTCGTCCTGTTTATCTGTTCTGTTGGCCTAGGTTGTTAACATGGAGTTTGAAGGGGGTCTGACGGCAGCCTTTTCCATGGTGGCGTTCACAGAGGAGCTATGCAAGCGAAAAACAACCATCTATGGCAGCAAGGTAGGAAGTGGAAGGAATGTGCATTGCAAAAAAGGAAAGGGAAAGAAATGCTAAAACTGAAGATAAAAGAAATGCTACCAAGAAAGGAAGCCAGCAGGAAAAATATACAGCCAAGTAATTCTACCTAAAAAAAAAAGAAAGTGTTTATACGTTGTCGACAGAAAGGGGTGAAAAAATCAAATAGTAGTGTTCCTACTGTATCATGGTTTGATCAAACAAAATCCTATTGTGATATACTGTATGTTGCCTTGCTCTAACTCTGCTTCTGAGATGGATGCTTCAGTTAAATACAGCCTATATAATGAACTGTGTCTTCACAGGGGGAGCTGTCATGTGACAGCCATGAGGTACGCGTGTTTGACTTTCTGACCCAAAGATCCACAAAGCACACGGCACGCAATGACGCCCCCAGGCAGTTTGGCATGAGTGGACATGGAGGAGCAGACTACCACCTGATGGATGCCTTTGTTTCTGCTGTGGCAGTAAGTGCTTATAAATACTTTAATTTTATTTTGTCAATGTATAGTTTCCTGTTTTATTTTCCCCTTGGCCAACTCCAGAATAAACTAAATTAGTTGTTGAACAGCGTTGATTTATTTGAATCTTTGCCTTATATTGACAGTTGACCTGTACTTGCAGTTGTTTGGCCAGATTAAGAACAGATTAAGAATATTCCCTGTATTTACATTGTTGTACCTGTGGATAAGGTACCAATACTAATTTCATGTATAGGACTTGGAAACACTGACTGTGATGGTTGATTAGCTGTGTGTGTGTGTGTGTGTGTGTGTGTGTGTGTGCAGAAAAACGATCCATCCCTGATCCGTGCGGGTCCTAAGGAGACGCTGCTGAGCCATTTGCTGGTGTTTGAAGCTGAGCGTTCGCGACTGGAGAGCAGGGTGGTATACTGTGGTGACACTGGCCAGAGCTAGACACGACTGAAAAACACAATGACATTAAACCGATCTCACCTTAAAAATCAAACACTATAATGAAATGGATAATGAAACTCCTATTGCTTCTACTATCAACTGAACTGAGGGCAAAATTGTGTAATGAGGCTGATTGTTTAGTTCATATTGCTCAGGGAAATGTGTGTGTGTGTCTGTAAAGTTAAAGTTAAAATTAGAAGTACTATGATGCCAAGAACTTGATCATTGTTGTTAAGCAAAATTAATGCTTTTTGATCGAGTAGTGTCCATGTAAAATATTCTCATAATTTCTAGAAAAACGTGGACATCTGTGTAATTTAAATTGTTTGCTCTTAATGTCATCCCACACACAATATGAGTTTTCCCACCTGTGTCAGTGTGCAGAATATATTTCAGGATATTCATGAATGCTGACCAGTTTGTTGAGTTTATCTGTCACTCTGAGAAGCTTCTTGAAATGCTCAGGGGTTAAATATAAAAAAACTAACTACAACTGAGCTATAGAGAGAAAACATTAAATAACTTAAATACATTTATTGAATTACAATTGAATTAAGTAAGTACCTCTGGCTGTGAACAAATGCACATTAATATACTATGTACATACTGTAAATATACCACTAGTTCTCACATTTTTTGTTATTCCCTGTTGAATAACTGACACATTGAAGCTACACATGCCCATCTAAACATTCATAGAACATAATAAAGCTTTTAGAAAATGTAAAAGCTCAGCAGAGACTTGTTTCCAGTGGCTCAGTGTGCAGTAGCTTATGGCAGCTCCAAGGAGCATCATCTACTGTAAACATCAGTTCAGTCTGTCTTCTTTTTCCTCTGAATCTGAGGGATACATAATAAAGAAACATTTTTTTTGTAATGTCTGCCAGGGCATATAGTAAATCTCATGAAATTAGCTGCAGTGGGGGGGGGGGGCGCCGGAGTTATAACGGTTATATTTATTTAAATATAAATAAATAATGCATGGTTCGGCTGCGCTGCTAGCAAAGCATGGACAAATTTGTGGAAGGACTTCTGGGTAAACGTAAGGCAGATGATGAAGCTACGCCAACACCACAACTACCAAAACAAAAGCAAGAAAACTGTACATATTTTTAAGAAATTTGAAGAAATTGAAAATCTTTTCAGTTATACTCACCTTCGTATTGACCAGTTTCAGGAGATCATGTCTACTCACTGGCTCCTTTGCAACCAGCAGCAGTGACTCCACCATGTCTGGGTCATCACTGAGGCATCACAGAGATTGCAAATTCATATGTGCAGCTTTTTCAAGTGTACAAGAGGATGATTGGTATTGCTAGACGTCTGCCTGTGACTTTTTATTCTATATCATTGATCTTTGAGTGTCATGTCTGATACCTGCACACTTAAAAAAGATTAAAAAAACACCTACGCAGGTGCAGGGGTCGCAGAAGCAGTGGTGAAGTTTACAGCTGGGGGGGTCATTCCCAGGAGCTGCCCAGCAATGGCACTGAGGCTGTCAATGTCCTGGAGGTGAGAAAGTATATTAATATGCTGTAGCAGCAACTGGCATTTTAAAAAGTTTCTAGGCTCCCATGTTCCATTTTTCTTTTCACAAATATGAGGTTGCTAAAAGACCCCGATGGTTTTTGGAATTTCAGAAAACTCGGATCTCAATACGCAGAGGCCTGAAGCTTCATCTGGTTTGTACTGGTTGTTGTGACAGTATTTTGAATCTCTATCCTGACAAGGCGTTTCATATCCACATACCCACTGGTCGAGGTTCTGCTGGAAGTGGAGAAAGGACTGCAGAGTGAGAAGCTCATTGACTCTGTTCTCCGCCCTTCTCAGGTACTCTACGATGTTTTCATCCTGGACTCCATCAGAGGAGCCCAGCTGGTCGCAGATCTCAGAGCTGTCATAGCTGATCTGAAGCAATGATTTAACACCTAGTAAAAGTAGTTGTGAGATATCAAAGAGTTACAATATTTCTACAAGACTGATGATATTCCGTTTATCTTCCACTAGTAGATGGAACCTGTATTGTCTACCACGTTACTGTACTTGTCTATACTTAATTATTTTTAAACGGGGACAAATCAAATTGAAAGGCAGGTGAAATCTGGCTGTTTTTACTGCTCACCTGCAAACATACTTATCTGCTAGAACATCATTTCCCTAAATTTGATGTAAATTACATTAAATTTACAAAGCAACAAATATTCCAGCAGTGTTCATTTTTAATTGTGCAGTCTGCATGCTGCTTCTTTCAGGGGTTCTACGATAGAATAAGACAATATACTTTTTAAGTAAGTGTTGCATTGGGACTAGAAATTAACATAGTATATATACTATTTATATATGACAATGTGCGTTTTCGAGTGAGAAAATACAGATAAAAAATGCTAAACTATCATACAATTTGCCATGATTCTGTTGCTCCCATTCAAAAGGATAATATTATGCAGGGGTGCCCTATGCTGTACCTTCTTTGAGCCGATCTAGGAGCTTTTCAGTAAACTCAACACGCTGTTGATAAACTGCCAGCTGTTGCTCGATTGCCTCTCGCTTGATGGAAACTTTCATCTGAAGAGCCTGATGCTGCTCCTGCTGCCGCTGCTCCTCAGCCGCAAAGATCTCTCTCTCATTGCAAAGCTTTCAGTTCGAGACATAATGGAAGACACAACCAAAATTACATTTTCCTTCGTCCTTTATCTCTCTATCTCTCTCTCACACACACACACACACACACACACACACATTTGTTTCACTATCTTTGTGGGGACCCGTCATTGACATAATGCATTCCCTAGCCCCTCACCCTAACCATAACCTAATTCTAACCCTAATCCTAAAACCAAGTCTTAACCCTCAAACAGCCATTTAACCTTGTGGGGTCCAGTATTTTGGGCCCCACAAGGCTGTGCAGACCCCACAAGTATACTGTATTCCCGGTTTTGGACCCCATGAATATAGTTAAACAAGAACACACACACACACCTGAGAAATCTGCCTTTGAATGGTCTCTGCTTCATTGTGCTGATAGTTGACAAATTTCAGGAAAGTGTAGTTCTGCTCCTCCACTAATGGAAATATATCACAACACATGTTGATTGCTGACAAAATGCACAACTTCCATTGCCTCAGTAATTTTTTTAATGGGGACTTACTTTGTATAAAGTTCCTGACAAGTTTGTCCAGGTCACTTTCCTCTGTCTCTGTGAGGATCTTTTTGATAGCATCCTCAAAATCTTCCGGTCCCAATTCCTTAGACTCCAATTGCTTGCGCTTCACTGAGGGGACAAATGTGAAACTGAAGTGAAACTCATACACCACAAGGTCCTTACTTTATCTATCATAACCAATGGGAAAATCTTGCACAAGAGTTGCTGTATATAAGAAATGACGTACAGCCCTTTTTTTTGTGTGGAAAATTAGTCTTGGGTTACATAACTTCCCACAGGGACTTGTATTGATAAACGTCTCCTTATCCAGTTTATTACATACCGTTAGTATACGCTAGTGGGAAGGCATCAAAAATCTTGAGATACCCCTACTGGAGGTAGAACAAAGCGTAAAAATATTTTTCTTATTCTTCTCCTCAATGCATCAAGATCTTCACTTTCTGTTTATTCACGCCTGTAGAGTAACCCCTGCCCACTCTCACACCAGATTTAGGATCAATCAGAATTTGCATTACGAAATTATTTGAGTTCAGTTGTATCAGCTCCCATTCAACCTTTTATGCATGGCGTGTGTCACAATATCTGTCAGTTTAACCACTTTTGCAGTAAAATATATATTTTTTAAGAATCTAGTTCATATGTGGGAGACCTAAGAGAATAAGACAAATGTTGTGCTTTGTTCTGCCTAAGGTAGGGGTATCTCTAAAAACTAAAGCACTTTTAGGGGTCTTCACTCTAGCCTATTACTAAAGGCATGTATTATTTAAAATGGCACATTGTTTTTAAATTAGATACAGTACAATGCATAAACCGGTGCTAAAAAAGACTGAAATCACATAAGCATAGTTAGTCTATACTGCAGTAATATTGTAATGTAAAATATCAACAATTAATTGTATGTGTGTGTTCAAAAATGTGCGCTCTCAGAAGAATAAAAGATAGCAATAGAATAACCTTCTCGTTTTGTCCTTTGTCAAGCAGTAACATCTTTTAAACACAAGGTGTCACTAGTTCATTTGATTAGATGTCAACACAAAAAACGGGCCTGCAGTGACAGTGGTCTGATGTGTTAAACAGTCTGTGCTTCAGGACTAAAAAAATCTCAAAATGCCGTGGAATATCAGAGCAATAATGATGAAGCTTATAATGACCTGCGGAAAAGGCTGGCAAGAACTGTCCACAACAACTACTTGCTGAGTAGCTTTGGCATAGCAGCCTTTGACATAGTGGCACACTCTAAGGGAACAGCAGGATGATTGAACTTTGTACACTCAGATTGCTGAAACTAAAAAGAATATCAAATAATAATATCCTTTCAAATTTGTGACATGAGTAGTTCACAGGAAAGGTGCCACAACTAATTTTGTGTTCAAAGCATGAGATTTACAGTCACCTTTTTTGTGGTCTGTGTCCTGGTTGTTGCGTGCAATAGCCTTAATGCCTAGGAAAACCTCAAATTTGCAGTAATGAGACATTCCCCGTTTCAAGTTGCTCCTCTCTTTGATGTACTGAGCCACATCTTTAGCATTCTGGTCCACCAGCATCCTCTGTCTTTCATGGCTCTTCACACTAGGTGTAGCCATAGACATACAACAAATTGGACAGTTATCCATAGTGGACGTACTTTATCTTCATAAATCTAAGCTGTTACCCAGGGGGGAAACATATTGGTAAAAGCTAAGCAGACACATGCAAGTGTGCCTCAAATGTATAACTTTAGCAAATGAAGTCTGCTCTGATGCATTTGTTGTGTGTTATCACTTAATGATGTTCCTCTATTAGATATTAAGAAATGTAAGTAAGGTTGACAATCTCAGTAAGCATGCTCAGCTGAATGAGCAACTGCTTCTTTGTAAGCATGTAATTCACTGTCAAAACAAATCCATATTCCTTGCTGTGCCTGATGAGTAAACAAATGAATATGTACTCCAACCTAACAATTGTGCACAATGGGTCACAATAAATGGGCCTAGATTTAGAGTGCTGCAGAACGGTTTACCTGGCATTGAAGGCTTCAGTGCATTTCGTCATGAGGTTACAAATATCCTTGCGAATTGCATGCAGCTCCTGAATGAGATAATACAGTTAACTGTCAACATTCTCTAAATATTACCCCTTTAATACCCCTTCACTCACCCAATCCCACATCAAAACATCTCCACTATCAACAGCCAAGTTTTGTCTGGCACAATTCCCAAACATCTCCAGCTTTGTGAATGGTGTTAAATCTTCTGTTGTAAAGTGATTTAATTAAATGTAATAGAAATAATTCTGTCATTTCAACAAGACCTAAAAGTAAGAGGGATGGAAGCATCATTCTGGAATCTCAATCAATCTGGCCTGAGGGTACAAGCTCCTCCTAAGCCTCTCAGTGCTGGCCTGGTGTATCCGGTACCTTATTTCCGACCTCAACATGGAGAAAGGGCCCGGGTGGTTTGTACTGTATATTTAATGACTCTCCTAGCCTTATTCTTGCAGCGCCCGTTAACGTCCTTTAGGCAGGGAAGGGCGCCATTTATTGTATGTTCAGCCTAACGAAACCACTCCTTGCAGGGCCTTGCGGTCCTGTTCGGTGCCGTTTCCATACCAGGCAGTGATGTTCCCCGTCAGGACGCTCTCAATGATGCAGGAAGAAATTCCTCAGTATGTGAGGGGATACCTGGAATTTCCTCAGGCGTCTCATGTAGACAGTCTCTGCCTTGCCTTTCTCACCACTGAGTCAGTATGCAGCACCCAGGTCAGACCCTCAGTGATGTGGGCACCAAGGTACTTACAGCTGTCCGGCCTCTCCACAGAGGACCCATTGATATTAAGGGCGGGCATAGTTCCTTCCCTGCTTCTGCCCAAAGTCCACTATCATCCCTATAGTCTTGCTGACATTCATGAGTAGGTTTATTTACGAACTCACTGATGTTAAGTGAATGTACCTTTTCCAGCCGAGTTTGAACATGTAGGAACTGTTTCTTCTCAACCTGCAGTATCTTGAGCTCCTCCCTCAACTCGCTATTCCTGGTCATTGTCGTATTGAAGCATTTGAGACCCTAGAATAGAAACATACCTACATTTTTGTTTGTGTTTACTAGTAGTAGTTAGACTAAGGCTAACAAAAATTCTAATAATAAATAATTATTAATAATTTATGGTGAAATGAATTATCTGTGTACCACTAACCCTATGCAGTTTGTTTTCTATTAAGTAGGTGGTTTTTAGTAAGTTGCTCTTATCAGATTTCATACTGTGATGTGTAGTTCCCCCGCCAGTCTTCTGTCCTGCCAACTTCCTCTCCCATTTTAAAATCTGAAAAGAAAAGCACACAAGTAGGGTCAACTGTGTTAAGAAAAGCAAGAGAAATTCACTGTACTGCATTCTGTGAATGGTCTATGGGAAAACACACTACACCTGATCTTTCAAAGATGCCACTTTGCCTTTTTCTGCTTCCAGCTCTTCATATATTCCGTCTCCACAGGCCAACTTGGCAGTAAGGTCTTGAACAACACTAGTATCAGTCCAACGACTGGAACAACTCTGAGAGGCTCTGAGACTGAGTAAAAGCTCTTCACGTTCATCCTGGAGCCTCTGGATCTCCCGTCTGATTACACAGAAACAGAAACACATAAATACACACAATGTTTGGACAAAACTTGTGAAACTTACAGAGGACATAAGGTGTTATGTCTCAGTCAAACATGAAAACATAAAACAGATGCCTTTAAAAGTCACATAAGTCTAATTATTTTGAGTATTAGCCGTTGTTTTTACTCCCTACTCTTACTACCTAGGATTTACAAGGCATCCTAGACTGGCATAGTTTGCTAAAAAAGATACTTCCGATTTGGGTTTCTGGCCCAAAACTTTGTATATATGCCTTCCCCTTCAATCTAATCTGTAGTTCTGATTAACTGTTTATTCAATGACTAAAAACACACTGAATTTAAAAATGATGGTATTTAGCATGGACTCATAACATAATTGAATATCTGTAAAATGTTACTGGAGCTGACAAGAATTGGTAGATAAAGGAGGCCACTTACTTGTCTCTGAAGAGGAGGCCTTGGGTTTTCTCAGTATATGCCCGCTTGGCTCCCTCTGATCTACGATGATGCAGCTGCAGTTTGTTCAGCTCGGTTTCAGCTGCATTAAAAAAAAAAAAGTCACATCTCACAACTAAGTGATTTTCTATTATTGGTGTGAGAGATACCTAACAGTTGGCTAGTCAGATTTTTGTAAATTAAGCAAATTATTAATATGTGAAACATTGCACTAGCGTTAAGTAACATGTTTGTATCACAAAAAGTCAGCTATAGCTAGTTATGTGTCTTATTGGTTCGGACTGTAGCGTTAGTGTCACAAAGTCACAAGATGTAGCTAGCTAGCTAAATAAATAGCGGCATTAACAGTTACTTACAAAAATCCACAAATAATTGACTTCTGACAGCAGATGATCGACGACTCATAATGAATTACGTTATGATCCCCCTTGAGTCTGGTGATAACAATTAAGTTACCAGATTGTTAACTTCTTGAACATGGTGACAGTAACGTTAGCTAGCTAGCTACAAAGTGAAAATTGCAACTAACGTTAGCGTAACTAAATTGTAACTAACGTTAGCCTAGCTAACCATTGGTTGTTAAATGCTAAGCGATAAAAAAAAAAACTAGCGTCAGTTAGTTCTAGTCAACATTAGCCAAACTGAGATAAGGTTAGCTAGCTAGCAATCGTTAATTTATATTAACTAGCTAACCGAATTAGCATTATTTAGTTAGTTAGCTAGCTAGCTAACTAACTAAATAAGGTTAAAACAAGTTCGAGCGATTTAGATAGAAATCAAGATGTATCAAGATATGCTTATTTGCCGTCTATCTTGGGTAGCTAGCTAGCTAAGTATACTACCAACTTTAATTAGATTAGCTAACGTGCAGCAAACAACAAAAAGTAACGGACCAGGCAATCTGATAGGTCAACTAGACATTTAGAACATGCTTGTCAACATTGTAAATTTGAATCAAAACAAGTTTTAGATTCAGTTTATATGTTTGTAGTCATGAAAATAAATCACGTACCACAGTGGTGTTAGTGTTATTAACGTTATAACGTTTATTGGAAATGTTTGGATCATATCAGCTGTTCCGGTGACACGGTGGCAGTTCATATATGTTATATCTAACGGTTGTACTTAACATAGCATACATAACGTTACAGTATGCTATGCTATGTTAAGTACAACCGTCAGCCTTTACTTTGAGACTCATCTAGCTAACGTTACACGGCTGTGGAACGTTCTTAAAAATAAAATGGCTGAGACGTTCGCAGTTAACGTTAGCTAGGCTAGTTACATCGTCAGAGACTAAATAAATGAAATACAATAAAATAAATAAATGAAATTAATAATAAATGAAATTAAATACCATTTTGTAGCTAGGATTACAAAGTATTACAAATATGATGCGAGTTTAACGGAAATCACCGGCAGTAGATAAAACAGCCACAGTGTCTTTATTGACCATTGATCAGGGACAGGTCATTGTGCTTATGGCTATCATTGCTCAAGTGGGCTTCAGATACAAATAGCCTATTGAGCTTTTTGAGTGACTGGAGTGCATGTCATCTGAAGCAGATGATGCCTGCAGTATATCTTTCCAGAAGCATCTGTTGCTTATTGTTTTTGCCATCAGTTTTATTGTAATACTATGTAAAGAAAAGAAAGTAAAGCCGAACAGGTAATTCACAGTTCTCTAAATACTGTATTACTTACATCGTACCACACTCAGGTAACAGCTCTACAATTTTATCAGGAAATCACATTCCACCATGGAGGGAGGTGACCTTAATTACCCTCAGAACACAATTACAGCACATCATTCTTGGACCTTGCAACACATCCAGGATGACTAATTCAGGAGTGTGTCCCAGAGTCCATACTGCCAGATGGATCACGTTGTGTTGATAGTTGGACTGACATAGCTATAAGACTAACTGTGAAAGAAGGGTGTGTAAGTAAATCTGAAGAAATGACGAAATAATTGAATCACAGTAAAACTTTGACCTGTTGCCAGGATGGGATTACAACAGTGGTGTACATAGGCACTCCTTCAGGCAAAGCTTCATTTTCCATTTGACGTAATCTGCTTGGTAATTCTTTGAGTGGTTTCTGAACAAACCAAAAGCATATAGTTTATGAAACCTAAATTAATTAATTAATTAATTAATTAATTAATTAATTAATTCTGTCTAAATGTTTATGTCTAAAGTAATAAAGATCAACCTGGAGGAGTTCCCTTATCCTGTTTCTATGAAGACGTTTGGTCCTCACAAGTACAGATCAGACACACACACACACACACACACACACACACACACACACACAATATGCCAGATAGACTGGCGTCGTGCTCTTGGAAACAAGTTTGCAAACTGAGTCAGCAGCTGCATTTTTGAATGACTCAACCACTCCACCACAGAGCCCTTTCGTTTCTCAGAGCTCTGCCCTCAAGCCTCCCTCACACACAGGCACGTACTGCCTACGTTTAAGCAGCGCCTTACCTCACCACAGCATCGCTTACTCCCACTTTACTAGGAAGCAGCTGAAAGAGCCAATAGCAATATAGAAATATTTCCCAAAGAGGTCATTCAACTAAAACGTAATAGTATTGGAAAGGTTATATAAAGATTTATTTTATGTTTTATTTGATATGCTGAATCTGTTTCTCACTGTATCTTTAATTTCACTTTTTAGCTAGAAGATCTATTTTTTCCCAGTAATGATATCTGGTGGCATGCTGTGGCGAGTGTCATGTTGCCAGGAAGAGCCTCCTACATCTGCTTTGACTTTTCTCGGACTCTACCTGTTTTCATGCAGTAATATCTGCTGGAGGGCTATTATAATGTCACACTGCGTTATTCTCCATTACAAGACAGGCATCTTTGAAAAAGGAAGTGGCGGAGGAAAGCAGAGAAGAGAGCAGTAAACTGTAAAACATGGTGTAGTCTGGCTCTGTTGGTGACTCAACAGGAAATGATGGAGTAAGTAAGGTGAGAGAAGAAAAGGGAGGATGGTGGTAGTAAGAGGAGAGATAGAGTGAGGAAAAAAGGAAGCTTGACTTCATGCCTCAGAACTCTGAGCTATGTTGTGGGAAAGGCACACTAAAAGACCATAGATCATACCATGGTTTTCTGAGGAAATCTGTAGGGCATGAAAACACAGACGGCAACGTCATTTCTCTCCCCCCGCCCCCCCACCCTACTCTGCACAATAGAGTCATGATGTGCACGTACACAGAGTAAATAATCAGCAGTCCAATAACAATATCACTAAACTTGACTATTTTCTGTTGCCCTCCTGAAAGGTGACCCTGTATCTCATGTGGTGATTCAAAAAAGACTGACCAGAACAAGTTGTGAACACAAGCAAATATTGACAGTGTCTTTCTGTCACAACTGTTTACCCAGAATGACAACTCAGTATGTCCATGTCCTGATGAGCAGATGAGACCTGATGATAGTGCTAAAAAATATATTCTTTTTTTATTTAGAGAGTTGCTACTGAGGAGGGACATAATATAATAAATAAATACTAATAATAATAGTAATGAATTTTATTTATAAAGCGCTTTTCACGACACTCAAAGACACTTTACAGAGTTTTAAAAAAAAGAAATACACACAATAAAAATACACACACATTAATTACACATTAAAAGCAACTCTAAAAAGGTGAGTTTTGACTTGTGATTTGAACATGGAGAGATCATTGCAGTAGCAGATGTGTTTAATGGAGAGCGCTCCAGAGGGACGGGGCAGCTATGGAGAAGGCTCTGTCCCCCTGTCTCTGTCTGTGCTTGGTCCTGAGTGTTGGGGACAGGAGGTTGGCATTAGAGAAGCGGAGGCTGCAGGAAGGAGTGTGGTGGTGAAGCAGGTCAGTGAGATGGGAGGGGGCCTGGTTATGGAGGGCTTTGTGAGTGAGTAGAAGGACGTTGAATTGTATCTGTTGTGGGACAGGGAGCCAGTAGAGATTCTGGAGGACAGGGATGATGTGGTCACAGGAGCGTGAATGGGTGAGCTGACGAGCAGCAGAGTTCTGGATGTACTGGAGTTTATTTAGGACTTTGGATAATGTACCATAAATAATGCTATTGCAGTAGTCAATTCTGGATGTGATGAAGGCATGGACCTTCTTTAGGTTAAAAAAAAGGGGGTCCTGGTGATTTGATTGATGTGGTGTTCGAAGGAGAAGATGCTGTTGAAAAGAACTCCGAGGTTGCGGATGTGTGGGCAGGGAGAGAGAGTGGAGTTATTGATGGTGAGGCAGAAGTCATTGAAAAAGTCTAATCGCTTGCCCATATTTTGTTTCTAACGTTTCTTTGTATTGTCTTTGAAAAGCCTTTTTTCTCCCTCCATCCTCACTCATTTCAACTGAAACTCTTAATGAACTGGAGATCAACTTCACAGGGCTGCGGAAGGCCTCCCACTGGGCCTGCGGACTCTCTGCCCACATTGAGGACTGAAAACTTGGGTAGGGAAGCTGCCCAGGCCTCCAGTGCTGTAGCATCATCAGTAAAGAATTGCTCTTTTCATGCTCAAATCTGTGCTTTTCATTGAAGCTGTCCCCATGAAATCAGATGTCATAGAGTTTAAATCACTTTAATCCTTGCCACTTCCTCTCACTGACTCCGTTTTGTCTGTCTCTGTAGGTACCCTGGGGGGAAAAAAGTATTTTGCTTTCTTATCTTTTACAGGGACAGCACCACTACACATAAAGCTGTGTGTTTGTATATTGTGTGTTTTCCACCTCTGATCCATTGATTTGCTTGTAGCTACATTTTATTCACAGGAAACATAAGCGGCCTATAATGCTATTTGTTTAATTTGTATCAATCAATTGGCATCAGAATAAATTCCACAGAAAGTGTTTTCTTTTGGCCATTAGTGCAGTTCCTGAGATACCCAACAATCAAAGGCAGCACAAACATCACTCTTCAGCCGTCCTCCTCTTGCTCCTGGTGGCTGTTGGTTCTTTGATAACTGAGCGGTCTCCTCACAGGATGAGGTCAAAGGCCACGATGCGAAGCCCACTCAGACATTTGAGGAGCCATACTTTCTACTACATACCATACTTTCTGGCAGTCTACTATGAAATAAAAACATCAAACATGACTTACATGTCAGGCTGAAGGAAGTGGTGGGTGGTAACAAAGAGGTGGAATTTATATTTTTCATTAGAATTTCTCTCTGGTTACAACATCAACAATTTCTCTACACATTTACAACATCATTCCAGAGTTCCATGGAAATGCCCATTATTTCAGCTCTGATGCGCAATTACAGAGTTTACTCAAAAACACATTTAACGGATACACATTTTAACTTCTTACACATTAGCAGCTATAACTGAGGCATTGTGACCTAATCATCTATTTTAAATGTTTCCATCTAATAAGCATTACTGTCTTATTAAGTCTTTTTATTTGTTACAACCTCTAACATTGATTCACAGGAACAACGATTAAAAGGAATGTAAAACTCAAACATAAGACCAGTCGACAGTGACTTTGAAAACAGCAGTAGGCTTGTCTGTCTGCAGTCTGTAACGGGGCTCTAATTACTATTACATGTTTGTACACAGCTGGTTCCTCTATAAGAGAATTCCCTGTGTCACCATGTCAGCACATCAACCTACACAAATGTATTTACCATAGAACACGTATGTTAACACCTACTTACTTCATTTCCTATTCCAGCTTGAGACACTGTTAAATAAGTAGTGGGCAGACATTTATCTTCTGAGATATTTCTCATTTCAGGGCTTATCTGCTTTTCACTGATCTGCTCTACCAATCCAGTTTGATATTTCCGAAATTATTATCGTTGTTTTTTAATCACTGTTGATTCCTGATTCAACCTTGATGTTTATTGTCCTAAATGGAATTGAGCTCATAAAAAAAAACATCAACAGGGCCTTGATTTCTGTCCAGCTTTGATTAACCATCTTTAATTTTGCAGCAGCATGAGGGAGTTCCTTCAGACCAATCCATCACATCTTTGAAAAAAGCAAAAGAAGGAGGGGGGTTACAGATGTGGGAGGTGGGCTTCTGACTGCACTGACAGCTGTGAGGGACGGAGGTCTCTCAGAGCAGGAAATGACTTGACCTCCCCTGTGGGAGACTGGCCCACCCCGACAACAACCCCCACAGCTTTGAGCATCCTGTGGGTCGTCACAAGCGCCCACAGAGAGAAAATCTGCTTGTCCAGGCGGCATACATTTGGATGGTGCTGTGTCACCGTTATCAACAAAACAGAACAAATCACTAAGACCTTTAAAGGGATTGAGAATATTAAGATGTATTTGCACCATTCCTCTTCAAAGACAAAGCCTAACATTTGTTTATTGCAGCGTGACAACTGATAGCAGTCTCATTTCTTAATGTCACACTGGAATCACATGTGATACAAGTTACTTTATTGCCCAACAGGAAGTTGATCAAACAGCTTATTTGCTAAAAAGTATGAGTATCCCTTTAAGCAAACAAATGACGTTATAGGAAGAGAGACAGTCAAGGATTGCAACAATAGAAGCACATCACCTGTGGTGTATTTATTTTGTGGGTTCATGATTTACAGTAGGCATATACTGTAGGTATAAGGCACTCCTTAATCCATATATGACCCTATATGGATTTTATTGGAGTAATATGACAGTGGGAAGATTTAACAATAAAACAGAAGAAGGGGAGGTTACAGGGTATTTTGGCATCTCTCTTACACGTTTATCAAGTGTTTTGTTTTTATTCAGCACTTAATAAAAAGATAATTTGGCAGTCTGGAGGAAGACTGTAGGCTCAGTGTGGTCTGGACGCTGTGGTAAAAACAAGAATGGCCTGCACTCACTTCCCTGTTATTTTCTAGTAAATGGCCTCCTGTATTGTCCTTCTGCCTCTCTCAGCGTGGGTGAAGACAAACACAGACATTGAACTCCTATGTGACATCCAGGCTTCAAAAAAAGTCCTCATCCACCACAACTGGGCTGCCATCTTGTACTTGTTCTTCTCTATCAGTCCTATAGCCTATTGTACTCATGCCAAAGGCCACCCACACACTCTCTGACTCCCACACAAGTCAGACCAAAATTGTGTACTGCCTTATGAAGGGCAATTTCCCATAAACTCATCACACAAGGCAGATAAAATGATTATTATGGACATCTCTATGCATAAATAATCTCAGATTAAATCAAATGCTAAGAGTACTCGATAATATTGCATTTTTATATTTTTGTTAGAGTTGGAGCCATCATTGATTTCAATATTTCCCCCCTAATATTACTGGGAGTCAGGACACACTGACAGCTGCACCTGGAGGGAGTTTCTGTGTGAGTAGTTTATGGGCTTATTCCGTATTTTTTAACTGAATATCGACCAGGCTGACAACTTATTTTCTGGTTTACAGTGGTGGAGGACACAGTCAGATCCTTTAGGCTAAATACTCAAGGCAAAACCCTGGATAAAAGCAAAAGTACAAAAATAGTAGCAGCAAATGAAAGGCCTACCATTAAATTTTTTTGATGGTAATTATTGCTGATGTATTAATGTAGCCTACAAGCAGCATTTTAATGCTGCAGTTGGTTAAAAAAGCTGATTTGAACTTACCCTATGTAGGCTACTGCTTGGTAGGCTACTTTAATTAAGAACAATGCACCACATAGCCAACTATCATGTGTTTTGTTTGTTAAATTTAAATCTGCAAAGTAGGCTATAAGTCCGTTAAATGTAGTAGATGGAATACAAACTAAATAGGCCTTCAATATTTCCCTCCGTAAATAAGTGGAGTTGAAATAATGTGAATATTGAAGTAGTAAGCTTTTTTTTTTTTTTTTCACCACTGCAGGTTACACCATAAACTAGACTACTTTCCTAATGGTGTTTAGTTTTTCCTAATGGTTTTTATTTTCTAGGGGGATTTTTTTCCTTTTAAGGCGGATTTGGGTGGAGTTAACAGTAACGTGCTCTGGGCGCTGGATGCTTTTATAAGGAGATGTGGAAACCCACGTCACGCTGACAAAACGAGTTTCACCTCCCGGTGTTGTTGTCAGAGGAGGGATGTTGCACATGGTTTAGTTTTGACAGGGAGACAGGGAGCTTTTCTGACATTGGACAGGAACAGGTCGGCCGACTCGACTTTACGTGATGGACACCAATTGTCTGCGTTTTCATGGTAGGACTTGTTTTTATTATGTTAGTTAGGCTATTTGATAAGAACTGTGCTTTAAATCAACTTAAACTAAGCGACCAGGAGCAGAGTTTGATGTAAACGAGAGCCTGCCTATTTAGCTAGAATCATAGGCCTGCTTACAAAGCTACACTTGATTGTAGACTATTCCTCGCGCGGATCTTAACGTGAAATGTAAAACGAATCGGGAGACGCGGCCTTTGGTCCAACGTTAGGATACTGTAACGTTTGTTGTTTCTTTTCAAGTCGCTTTTCTTAAACTGTGTTGACTAATTTAGCTCGTCTGTTTGGGTTATTTGTCTGTGAGCAGCGGGGCAGGCTGCTCTCTTTACCCGCTGTAGAGTAAGTTGATGTCCGCGTAGACCAGTGAAGTCCCATCGAGGCGGGATGGGTGAGTCTGGGACTGCTCGGCCCATCCCTGGTCAGCCGCTAGTGGACGCTAAAGTCAATGCCAAAATAGAGGAGGTGTGTGGAGTTTGGTCCAATTTAAAATAAAAAATAATTCTATCTATCTGTCTATCTATCTATCTATCTATCTATCTATCTATCTATCTATCTAGGCTACATGTATCTACAGAATATCTTATTTATCTGTATCAGGTTATATCTAGGCCTACATGTAGCATATATATATATATATATATATATATATATATATATATATATATATATATATATATATATATATATACCCATTTAATGAAACTACAAAATATGATTTCAAATGAACTGAAACATGTAGTAGCCTAGTGTTACCCTAGTTAAATAAACAACTCTAAAATGTAAATAAAATCTTATAAACTTAGGCAAATATTGAACATTGTTAACAGTATTGAATTATAGTTTTAAATTGTTGCTTCGGCTATGGCTTTTTTTCAAGATTATTTTTTGGGGCTTTTCTGTCTTTAACGGACAGGACAGCTAGGTGAGAAAGTGGGGGGCGGGGGGAAGACATGCAGGAAATCGTCACAGGTCGGACTCGAACCCTGGACTTCTGCGTCGAGGAATAAACCTCTATGTAAATGTGCGCCTCCTCTACCAACTGAGCCGACCCGGAGGCCACATGTAATTTTTCTTTATACAGGTCATCACATTTGAAAGCTATAAATTAATTTGCTAGAGGAAATACTTTTCTACCACCACCACCACCTATTGAATCATCTTCAAACCAAATATGGCTCTTAGTAATTTAAACAGTGTTGAAATGATTCATATTCTTACAAACTGACCGTTATTGTGTAGACTACACTACAGTTCATGCATTAAATGTGCCAATCCCAAACCCTAATGATTCACCAGCATCAGTCCAACAGTCAAATTAAGCCTAGATTCAAAGATTCAAGATTGGAAACTTTTTATTTTTCATATGCTCATACAATACTATGTGCAGTGAAATAGTCATGATTGCGCTAACAAAGCTAGTGTGTAATAAATAATAATAATTACAATAACAGTAAAAAATAGTAAGAGTAAAAAAGAATAAGAGTAGAATTATAAATATAAAGTATTAAAAAAAAGGTGTTATATAGTTGCTAAAGTGTAGGCCTATATTGTGTGTGGCATATAATGGCCAGGTGGGTGTAATTTTTCCAGTATATAAAAATATAGATGAACAGATTGAATTCCCACACACTTTTTCACAGCACTAAGTTATAATAATATTTTGGTCATGGACCTAGAATATAAAAATATAAAATGTACCTACAGCAATCTGCAATGTATTTTCTCGTCAGATGAAAATTGTGTCTTCCCACAAACTGCCCCTGCCCACTCCCCCCCTCATGCCATTGGAAACCAATACTTGTAGAGTAGTAGACACATCATTCAACTATACTATAGTTATTATAAAACTTTATGAAAGGCCAAGTCACATATTTACATTTTAGATTGTTTATTATTACTGCTTTAATGCTGTTCAATTGTTTTGTTGCTGCCTGTTATTTCTGTGTTCCTTTAATTGTAAAGTGCACTGAGACCATGTTTAATGGTGATTTTACACTTTAAATAACATTTGATTGATTGATTGATTGATATATTAACCTTTAATGACAACACTTGTCTATTTAGATTATTTGGTTAAAGAAACCATCATCTAGGCTGCAAATACTGGTGTTGAGAAATTTAATTTAGTGTTGTAGCCTGCTAATGTTGTGGTGGAAACATTTACAATTAAGGCATTTAGTAAGAGTTCTGTCCAGCCACTAAGCTGTGAGCGTTACTTGGCCAGCAGAATTAACAGCAAGTTGTAATCAGGTGATGTAAAGCACATAGGCCTACTTTATGCCAGCATCATAATTAAATCATCTGTAAAGGTCCAGTGAATGGCTTATTGCCTGAAATAAAAATGAGGCGGGGACAGCCAAGGACAACACATCAAGGCTCCTGCATGAGATAAACAAACTGTTTTTCCGCCTCTGGCTTCTTCTTTCAACGGTGCCAGTACACACAATCCTCCTGCAGGGAATTTGTGGCACAGACACATACCTCGGCAATGTCTGCTTGTCTCCATGGCGTATCTTCAGTCCTAACCTCATGGGAGAGTTCACTTGTATTTTCAGGCTTGCTTTACTGCGCAACAAAGTGACACAAAGCCCCATTCATGCCTGAGAGTGGCTCCATTCAGGGACACTGAGTACTTGCCGGTAGAATTCATAATTGTTCAGCGTCTTCCATCTCCGAGGATCACTGGCGGAAATGACGCCACAGTCGGTTGTTTTAAGGATGACATAAATATTCAAATAAGACGCATTGGTCACTGTTGTGTTTGTGGTGGGTTTTGTGCTGCATTATGCATGCTCTGCATTGTTTGCCTCCCACATAGACTGTAGACCTATGAGTAACATGAAACAAAGCTAGACTTTGAAGAATGAGATTGCAGTGTGATAGTAAAATTGAGATCTTGCATTGCCATCCGGGCGAGTAGGAGAGGTGTGTTACTAATTAGTGGTTTGCAGGTGAATTTCTGCATGGTTCAATTCTATGGACGGGAATGCAAATTTATAGTGTATTTTCCGTTAGTGTTTACATTTTATTTTGAAATGTAGCTGTTTACTGTAGATGATTACAGGCATGGGAACCATTTTATTATATGAGCATGAAGCATTCGTCAGTTTTTCACAAAGTAAAGTAGTTCATTTGACTATTATAAAAACAGTTGCATTTGCACAATAAATATTTATTTAAAAGCTAGATGAGGCACATTCAAGTTTGAACAGTAATGTGGGTAATTCAACTGTCAAATTAAAGTTACTCAGAGCTACTGCATTGCTATTCATATTTGAAGAGTCAAGGGCGCAAGGTAATAAGCAGCATCCCTGCTAGAAGCTGGAAGGGAATGAGTACTTTGCTTGTGGACTGTGCCACAGGGTAGAGGCCCGCTGACACAGGGGCTTCACTCAGTTTTAAACCCCTTCAGTTGTCAAATGACTGCGGACTAGGGATGACATTTTTGACGGCCTCAATATATATGAAAACTCACAAAAATTGGCGCCCACATAAACACCTGGGAGCATTGCGAGGTTGTACAGCGATTTTGCCCATACCTGTACGCGGACTCCATAGCGCCCCCTTATGGGTTGAAGGCCTTAACTTGGATATAGTTGCTCCGATATTCACCAGATTTAATACACATATTGCTCTAATCATTGCGGACATATTTGCCGATAACCTTAATACCATTTTTAATTATGCATTTGTCATGTGTTTTACATTCTTTCGAACTCGTCCTAGGCCGTGATTTCAATCTTCTTTAATCTTTGCAGGTAGTATTTGTTGACCCTCGAGGACCCTCGTGACAAAAATGTATCAAAAGAATTTTGATAGCTAAAGTTATGGAGGACCAACTTCCTGTAGGTGGGTGTGGAAACAGGAACGGTTGTATCTTGCCAACGGCTATTCCGATGGACACAAAACTAAAGACAGTTGTTCCTCATGTGCCAATGAGGGAGTGTGCCAAATATGGCGTGAATCGGCCTTTATATGGCGCTGTTTTCATTTTTTTATAATTAATTAGCAAGTTCGCTTTGAGCGAAACCTACTTTTTTTTAACTCCTCCTAGAGCGTGAGTCCCATCTGCACAAAAATGTGCAGGTAGACACGGTGGACCGTCATGACAAAAATGTATCAAAAGAATTTTGATAGCTAACACAATGCGCAAGTTACAGAGGACCAACTTCCTGTAGGGGGCTGTCGAAACAGGAAGTTGCGTATCTTACCAAGATTTATTCCGATTGACACCAAACATGACACAGTTGTTTCGCATAGGGGCTTGAGCATCCATGCCAAATTTAGAGTGAATCGGCCATTAGATGGCGCTGTTAGAATTTCTTTTTTTAATTAGCCACATCGCGATATATGGGAAACATACTTTATCTGACTCGTCAATGGAATGCTAACGTCGGGTGATCGCTTTGTAGCATCAAAATGGCGCCATAGGAGGTTCGAGCTCTGAAGCGAAGCTTACGCCCTTGGTTGGTCCATTATATATAAGTCAATAATCATTCTGCACTCCGTTTCCGGGTTAGCACTCTACCAATCAGATGGGTCATTTGAGTCCGACTGCCGGCAGTGCCCGCCCCGCCGATTGTACATGTCAAATCGGCCAAAATGAAGGCTGACGGCCCCTCCAACGGACGACGGCACGGAACACACCGAACAGACTTGAGTCACTGACCTCGGCAGACTGTCCGACGGCCGATTATCGGCTTTGTGTGTCTGGACCTTAAGGATGACCATCACCTGACCCAGAATACATGTGTTCATCTCCACGCAAAAGGGATATCAGTTGATATTCATGTAAGATCAGGAGGCAGGAAGCAGCCATCATGTATGTAGTTAAATGTTAGAATGGCGAGCATTGGAATCAAGCAACGTGGTGTTTGTATGTACATGTATGCATGTAGCATATTAATTAAACGATAGCATGTCATTCTTTGACTCAGTAGCTTTTTAAACTGAATACACAACAAAACATTTTTTTCATTACTCTACAGACAGTGACATATTTCATGGCACAATACCTAAGATCCCTTTTTTAGTCTCTAGAAAACCTTTACACAGACATGTATTATTATTATACGTGTGTCTCGGTTGTGGTGGAGTTTGTCATGCAGCATCACTGGAATGCTGCACAATTAGCCCCTGTTGTAAGGGCGGATACTGCAGGGTTTCATGGTCACAGAGAGAAAGGAGGGTGGGGAGTGCTGCTACCCTCCCACATCTGACCCAGAGGTTGTGTAATAGCCTGCTCATCAGACAAATGGCTTTAAGCTGGAACCACAAAGAGATACACATGGCAGCTGCCAGAGCAGACTGAAGTAATTTACTGGGCTTTTGTTGTGACTGTTGTTTGAGGCTCACCAAAAACGATGCAGAAATGTTTCCGCGTAGAGCAGTTTCAGAAATCTAAGTTATTTACTGTACCTACTAATCTAAATCTCTTGCCTTCTAGTCTCACAAAATGCTTTTTATATACTCAGTTACTCAATGTTTCCTTGAAAGCTGCGCTTGAGTGAGTAATGTCCGGACAGAGTAACAGGTAGAATGTAGGTGTGTAATGAGCCGTGCTGTGTTAGAATAGAAAGATATAGATATATAGGTGATATATGTGTTTGTTTTAAACCTCTAAGTATTTGTTCTGGAGTAGCTATCTTGACCTTTGACCCGCCTGGTAGGATGAGTATGTGCAGCTGGTTGTGCTCCAGATGTGCACTGTTTATATGCCCTGTTTATGGCCATTTCACACTGATGAAGGTGTGACTGGAACAAATGAACTGAGTGATGTAAGGCAAAAGCCAAATGTAGAAAATTGTGTCTTGTTTTTTTGTGTTTAAAGCCTGATTCTGACACACCTGCTACAACAATATGTGAATGTACAAGTTGTTACTCAAGGAAAAATAGCTCCTGACACTTAGTTTTCTGTTTGTCTCCAACAGCTTTCTGCTGGTTAGAGTGAAGCTGTGATGGGTTTGATGGAGCTGACTTGTGTTCAGATACCAAACAGACCTTTGTGCTTTTTATCAACACAATTTCTGCCACAACATGGCTGGGAGTCAGAATAACTCCTGGGGACAACATGACCTGAACAGGTACGCAAACACCACTCTTTTATGGAAAGAAACCAAATGTAAATGAGGATCAGTTATTATCACATAGTGTGACAATACAAACACTACTTTAACTTTGAAAATACAATATCAGGAGTTTAATTCTGGCAATATTCATATTAAATACTCTACCAACAATGGATTTTAATCATTTTAACACTTTACATTATTTCCAGTGTTCATTCTCTGATTGTTTCCATCTGTCTGATCTGAATCCATCATATACTTTGATAATGTCAATTTTATTTAAATAGCCCCAAATCACAAATTTACCCTTATAATTTATACAACATACAACGCCTTCTACCCTTAGCCCTTTGACATTGGATAAGGAAAGACTGAAAAAATATTTAACGGGAAAAATCTCAGCAAGCGCAAAATCTTTGGATGGACAGACATGCAATTCATGTTGTACATACAGAGTAGAGTAGACAGTTTTAGCAATAGTAAAAGATAGGTAGATTTGGTAAATAAAGAGCACAAATACGTGAAGAATATGGCTCCGAGAAGACATCGGGCAACCTGCAATGCTGTTCAATAATGTAAAGACATAAAGGAGAACAGAACCTATGTTCTGTTGAAGCATGTGTCATGCTTGTTATTTCACATATTTAATGACTTACTCATAATAGGTTATGTGTAGGAATGATTTACATTTCTCAACCTCTCTTGCTTTACAGAGAGCGCTTTGGCCTGAGTACTGACATGGAACAAAACCTGACAGAGCTTCAACAACAGCAAGGAATAGCCAAGGAATTTAATTGTGAGTCTTTTACATGTTTCCTTTTTTATACATATAAGTTCTTATAAAGTGATATTACTACAGATCGACAATTGTTTACAACTAGCACCGGTTCAATTGACTTGGATGCATGTGACACTTGAGATGGTTTAAATGCTTTGTGTATTTGACAGAATCTCAGTTAATCTCAGTCTAATGACTATTATAATATTAATATTCATCTGTAATAAAATGGTAATTGCAGGAATGTTTTTTGAAAATGAGTTGCTACTATAACCTGGGTGAGTTACATTAGAATTAACCTTGAGATAGAAAGGAACATGTCAAACACACAGACATGATTATCGTGTATCTGCAAACTTTTAAATAAACAAAACAAAACATTGATAACTTTTTTTTTCATTTCTACATTCTGAAATCTGTCTTGGTTTGACAAACGAGTTCAAACCCTGTTTGACTAATAAAACAGCATGTTGACAGGGTTAACGTGAGTTTGTCATCACTGGACTGAGCTGTGTAGCAGAGGACAGAGTGGGGTGAAGGAGGAGGGGAAGCTATTGCTCCCTGGCCACCAGCTGTTCCTGCAGTCTGGGGCACGTCGGATGTTTCCACAGAGAAGGTTATGGGAAGCTCCGTTAAGATTATGGCCTGCCCCGCAGATAATGGCGATTCCTGTGTTAATCAGGGTGTTGTGGCTGATGTTTGACGAAGAGGGTGATAGGTTAAGCGGCTGTTTTCAACATGTTTTTCTCCTGTTTCCTGTATGATACTGTCAGCAAAACAGGAGTTTTTTTTTCGAGTAGGCAGCCCACTCCCCTTGGTATTTTCTCCCTCCTACACCATCACTACACTCTAGTTAAAAAAATGTTCTCATTGGAAGTTGTTTTCCATGTTTCTTCCTCTGAGAATTGTTTCTGCACTGAAGGAAACAACAGTGATAGCAAAACCTTGTATAATGAAGCAGCGGCTTCTTGGTGTACAGTTCAATTTAGGATTTCATGAAGCCAGTTGTCTAATACCTGATTGTTTTCCCCCTTCCGAGGCAACATCTCCCAGTCTCCTTTCTACTCTGATACTTACCGGCAAGCGTCTGACAGCATACTGCGGCCCAATGAGGGAGACCAGGTAGTCCCTTCTTCTCAGAGATGGACAGTGTTTGGGGGCCACCAGAGAGAAGTCAAACCCCTGCCGCCTCTGCCTGACCCTGAGGAGCTCATGTCTGATGAGGCAGCCGATAGTGAGGTGGAGTTTTTTACCAGCGACAGACAACGCCTTTTGCCCAAAAGCTGCCCTAAGGCCATGTGCAGGGGCATGAATAGAGACTGTGGCCAAGTGAATTACGCCTACCAGGAGAGCTTGTTGCAGGCTGGTGGTGCTGGGACTGGCTCCATGGCTTTCTCTTGGCCAGGCAGAGAGGACAGACCATCAGGGAGAGGAAGTGGGTTTTGGGCACTAGCTCTCCAGAGAGAAGACCACCAGCATGTGGTGTCAGCTGTCAGGGATACTGTGTGTAGCAAACAGCCAGACCAACACCAATCATCCAGACTCCAGTTTCCCTGCTCAGGCCCTGCTTCCCAGCCTCTCCACATCAGCAGCACAACCTGCCCCACTGACAAGCCCCTAATCCCTCCTCGTATCCCCATCCTACAAAAACGTCCCGCTCTCTTAAGGACTGTGAGCGCCAGCCAGGAAGACAAGCCTCCCAAAATTCCTCCAAGGATCCCCTTAGTCCCACCCTGCCCACCACGTACCCCGAGCCCCAAAAGCCTTCCAATTTATATCAATGGTGTGATGCCTGCCACACAGAGTTTCGCTGCTAACCCAAAATATGTGAGTAAGGCATTACAGAGACAGCAGTGTGAAAGGGCGCCACCTGCAGCTCAGTTTTCTCCCTGCATTGTTCCAATTTTGAAGGATGGCAGACAGGCCAGCGCCACGCACTACATCCTCCTGCCGCCGGGCCTACCGACGTACTCAGACAGACGAGAAAGACTCCTGAGTGAACCGGCCAGGACGGGAAACATCTGAAACTTGATGAGTACAAAACTGTGACTGACATCAATAACAATATGATACACTATTGAACAGAGTGTGTGAAAACATTTACATGCTACACTCACATGTATAATGTCATATTGGTGTTATTTTCAATGACTGATGTATTTCAAGACCACTTATGTCACACAACACTGTGAGGTGTGAGGTCTCCTTTTCTAACTGAACATTTTACCGGTCAGTATTTTAGCATCATAACATTCCAGTATTTTCACTAATAGTGGAGAAATATTTATATAACCATTTTCAATTTTGGTTTACTCAGATACTGCAGTTTTCTCACAGAGATAATGTCTTATCACTCATTCATTCTGACAGACATATACTATTACTAATACTATATTTCTTACGAGAGAGCAAATAATTACTGTATGTACAAGCTGGGCTTGTACCAAACTGTTCATTCCATGTGTTTTATGACAATGCTGCTTGAAATCTTAAGTATGATGTATTGATAGATTTAATGTTTTGCTGAATCATTCTCCCAATAAGAGTAACAATGAACAATGTGGCCAATATAAGAACAACACAACACAACCAAAACATGCTTTGAACTACAGTGAACCTGAACACTTCACCTGATAAGACACTTCTTATTCCCGTGCCTTTTGCAGGCGAGTGCACTTCATTTTCATTACACAGCTTTCCCTGACAAAAATGTTTTTCAGGTTTAAGGTTTATATACACAGGAGTAAAAGAAAGCCTTAATTTTCAGTATTGGGCAGTTGATAAACTTTTAATCATTATGATGAATTGTTGTCATTATGTATGTGTATTTAGCTCAAACAATGTCTGAGTATATATATATATATATTCAGAAAAGTACAGCTTGGGCCTTTAATGATTCTTTATTTGTGTGTGGGCATGAAAATCATGTTACGTTTATACTGTTAAGGTATAGACCCCCCCTCCTCGGTTTACAACCTTTGTTACATCAACAGATTGGAAGTTCTCATGAAGATTCTGTCAACAAAGGCTGTTTGTAAGTTAACATAATGTTTGTGTCAAAAGTAAATCATTGTAAAATTGTTTTTAATCTATTTATAAAAAATCTAAAATAAAATAACTTATTCATTCTATGATAGACTCAATGTCTTTTCTGCACCAGAACTATATGTACCAATGGTAAGCTTTTTTCTATTTTTTTTTGGGGGGTTTGGTCTGTATAGCCAACATTCTCAGGACACTTGAAATATTTTATGTTTTTGACATTCAATCCTTTTGAAACTACAGCCTTCTTTTGAAAATACAACAAAAACATATCTCCTCTTTATTTTTCCAGTGTTATTGTCCCTTAAATCTCTGAAGAAAATGTCAGAGAAACTTTAATAATATAATGTACTAAATGTGATCCACTATAAATGTGTCCTACTGCTATGAGATAAAACATGTCTTAATGGAGACAACATGAAATGAGTGAATCAGCATTTACTTCTACAATTAACGTATCAATAACGTTACTGGCCAACTGAAAAGGGTTAGGGCTTTTAGCCAATTTTACTGGTTTATATATCAAATACATTTCTGGAAATGTATTACAACATACAGTAACTACATGTTAACACATCCTTACAGTAATTCTGCACCTAGATTACTTACATTAATAAACATTAAATATACCAGGTTTACTTAATTTAAATGTCTAACCATAATCGAGCATTTGTTCCAAAAACACATTTTTGCTCTCTCTGAAAACAGAAAATAAACACTTAAACTGGAGTTCTGAGACAAGAAGAAATTTTAATGGAGCATCAACCGTAGCCGACAGTGGATCAAAACTGCTCACGCGTATGAGCTGCAGGATGATTGATGTACAGAAAATAGAGGCTACTGATCGGTCATTTTCCTTTGTTAAGCGTGTGATGGTGACAACAGTGTGACAGTGCTATTGGTGGGAGAGTGTTTAGGAAAGCATAAATGACCATTTATAGTCCCTTCTGCATGATCTTCTCACACTTCATACAGTTCTTCATCTGGGTATCACCATGATTCAGCAGGCTAAAAGTATCAAATCATGCTCACGTCTGTTGCATGTCTTCTGTATCTCCTTTCGCAAACCTCATTTATTATCACTCTCCATTAGAGTATTAAGAGTATCTAATGAAGAATAAATGCCTCAAACTATTTTTGGAAGAAACTAACATTGCTTAAGTATCTAACTTGGGAATTTCCAAACTCCACAATTTATTAAATCCAAATCTGTATTATTCATTTGGAATTAGTTCTGTGTTAAACATTTAATCAAAATGACATTGCACAAAAAACTGTTATTTTACTATGAAATAATTCCTTGTGCTTGCAAAATAAGTTAAAAAAACAACAACACATAAAACCTCTTCTAATCCCTCCTTTCACCCCCACCCCTGCAGTTCCTTATGGGCCTTATTGATCTTTGGCCTGTGTTCTTCTACAGGCATGGCCTCAGCCGTCTCATCTCCTCGGTCTGAGGTCCTTCGTGCAGCCTCTAGGCTGTAAGAGTTTGGATTTTGACCAATCCTTTACCGCCAGGCCCGGTTAAGCAGTTTGACTTCTGCCAGGCGTTTGCTGATCATGGTGGCAAAGAAAAGGGCGAGGAGAACGCTACTGATCAGCATGTAGTCATAGTCGTCTTTAAGTACGTCAAACTGCTTTGAGGGATAGACGCGTGTCTGGTAGATGTCGAGACCATATGCCACCACCTACAAAGGAAAAAGGTAACATTGTCATATTTGATTTACCTGTATGTTTTGGATGGATTTTAATTTGTATGGCTATGTAAAACTTCTATTTACTACTCAGTATTGTGTCAATATAAATCTCTGCTCTGGGTGTTCAAAACTAATAATAAATACACAAATATTATATTTTCTTCACTGGAATGACTTCATTTTGCTGAAGTTATAATGCCAGTGGTTGTTTATCCCGTGACTTTAAATGGTGAGCAAATATCATGCTATACTGCCACTGGCAGATTTTAGAAGACAAAACACTCCAAATGGAAAATTAGGAAGTTAAATTGTGACACATAGGTGCAGTTCAAGAATAAATACTTTCCACGACATTCTGGTAAAACAACAATTGCTAAAACAAGAAATGCATACCTTGGTAATCATCACATATGTTTCTCAGTATTGTTAAAGAAAGACTCACCAGACAGGTCGACTCCAGTCCAGAGGGGGCAGTGTAAATTCCTCGCACTCTTGATACAGTCTGATTGTAGTTGATGAACCACTCTGTACGGATCAGCAGCTCTGGTGCGTACGGTATCAGGTTCTCTTCCCTGGAGATCAAGTGAACAAGTTAGACAAAGAGACAGGAATAAAATAAAAGAAAAAAAAAAAAGTCAATGAAATATTTTAAACCAAGCCTGACAAGAGGACGCACCGGCTTTGCTCCGTTACTATTTCTGGCCTCCGAGGGTCAAGGAACATCTTGGGTAAAGACAAAATCCCTCCAGATGGCAAGCCAACTGTGACAAAGAAAACCCAAATTCACATATTAAAAAAAAAGGCTGAACAATGTTGAAAAGAAGGTGGGTAACTCAAACAGTAATGCACTGCAGCCCATAAGACTGGACCTCGCTAAAACTTACTGAGCAGATGGCGGCTGGTGATGCCCTTCTCAGTCAGTGTGGCCTCCATGGTAGAAATGGAGGAGGGGAAAATGTAAGACTGCTGAAGCACCTGAGGAGCGTGTGGCCGATCCAGCGAGCTGAACACGGTGCTGTTGTAGAGCTCCATCCCTTCATACAGTTCAATTACAGAGAACTCGTTCCTGCGAGACTTGGTGCTCCAGTATTCGTACTGCGGGGTCAAACATAGGCGTGGGACACATTCAGATCACCTGTGTTCCCCTTCAACATTTGTCTATTAACATATTCAGTGTTTGATTACAGTGTGGGTGCTGATTCATTCGTTTTTTTAATTTTTTATTTTACAGCTGCAGTGAGCAAACAGTATTCTTACGGTAACCAAGCAAAAAGAAACAAAACAATATAAAAACATATTTTTATGATAGCCTTTAGCTGTCAATAATACTCACCACCACCCAGTTTTCAGAGTGCACAACATGCACCGGTCCTCTGGCCTTTCTCTGAACAGCCTCGTGGATGATGCGACCCGTCACGCCATCAATCAGGAGGATCCCGACAAAGCTTCGCTCCTGATGCAAGTCTGTGCTCTCAAGCACCACGGCCAGGAGATTTGGGTTCAGGTACTGCAAGAAATTAGATGAAACACAATTCAGCATCTTAATCAAAGTTTTAAAATACACATTTTATGCATGAATGAAGATGGACAGATAACTGGATATTCTTGGTCCCCAATGGATGATTTTGGTTTTTCTCTAATGCAAACCTTATTTTTTCAAGAGTGGGAGAGACACCAGTATGTTGTTTGTTATGTCACACACATTTGTATTCTGGGGTGTAAAAAACATTATAGTCTCCAGAATCCTTGACAGGGCTTACATACAGAATATGATGCATTTTCATAGATCACACAGGAACTACACAGTAGGGAGTGTAAGAGTCCTATAAGAAATACAAAAAACAGGGTTTATTCATATTTAGAGTCAGTTGGTGGAGAGGAAATTCACTGGCACAGTGACATGTGGTAAAGTATTCTTTGGAAAGACGAGTTTTCAGCCTCCAACAGAAGCCGAGGAGTGACTGTGTTTCTGACTGAAGTGGGAAGGGGAGAGAGAGAGAGAAGTCTAGACAACATTGACCAAATCCAGCACCAATAAGAGCAATGACATAACTTTCAAACTCTCTCAACACTCCTTCCAAACCACAGCGTTAGTACGCTTTCAGGGGAAGTTATCATACCTTATATAGAACACTACGGTCTCCCATTACTCTGCCCTGGGAGTGTACATGCTCATTGGGCCTTTTGCCTTTGACTGAGACAATCCTCTGGACCTCGGTTGGGACGACAACCTCCCAGATCAGCTCGGTCGACAAGTCCTGAACGCACAAAACATCCAGATTAATTATTTTGTTTATTAGTCAACTGTGATTTAAGTATTATTTCATGGTAGCTCACTGTGAGAGAGGGAACAATAAAACAGACCTCTGGCTGTAATGTTCATTCTCAGAATATTTTTACAATGATTATGTCCATTTGCTTGTATAGTGCTCCTTTGATAGCCCTAAAACTGAGACTCTCAGTCAAATACATTCTTGATCTATTAAGCATTTGTTATGCAAGAATATTTGAGCATTCATGATCATATTTTCATTCATGAAACATAGTGAAATTGTCACTGCAATTATAAACAATAGAAATATGAGAACCAAAAGCTGAAGACTGGTGGTGGCTCGGCTAAAACTTGTCAAAAACCCTGGAGCCCTAATGTGCAAAGAACGTTGAAATAATTTGGCAAAAGAAGGTTCACTTGCAGTTCGTAGCCTGTAGCCAGAGAGTCTTCCCTGGCTGGAGTCAATAAGATAAAAGAATATGGATGAGGCCATCTCCTGGAGCTGCTGTAGTACATTCTTTGTAGAGGGAAAAGCAGACACCTGTGGAAAAATAATAGATGGATACATATTTTACAAATTGAGTGTTGGCCTGATGCACGTGGATACACAAGATGTGTGTCTGTATCTCTAGTAGTCAATGCAGAATGCTGATCTGGTGGGTGAGGTTTACAGTTTGCCACTGACCTTGTACTGGTCATCAACAAGAAGTAAGACCTTTGCATAATCCTGGTCCATGAGAGGCAGCATGAGTGACTGAAGTATTGGCTGAGGCAGGGCAGGTGGGCTGATGTGACTCTTTTTCCCAAAAATGGGATTAAACACATGGAGTGTGGCCAGGCCTGTGTCCTAAAGAAGAAGAAAAATAATTTGAACAAAAACATATACAAAATGACAAAAAATAAATACACACCACTTGTGCAGTTACACCAATGTTTCCTTTCAAGTACTGGTAACTGCAGAAGAAAAAAAAAAAAAAAGTATTTAGCTGTTGCGATGCGTACTGTACTGTATAAGGCATGCTCAGTCGAAATTTTAAGTTTTCTCTCTTGAAGTAACTCTACACTAACTCTATGCGAGGTACAAAAATAAGCAATTGATCTGCTGATTTCACAATAAAGTCATTTGCTTTATTTATGTTTGCATGGCCCACAAAATAATAACATTGACTCCCACCCTGAATCTCTTTAACCACACAGCTCTTGTTATGAGATACCTTGTCTTTGATGAGCAGTGTGCACTGTGGCGGATGAGGGAAGTGTGCAGTGGTCCGTTGCACCATTAGTTTAAAAGCTGGATTAAATGGGATGTTGTTCAGGTAGTGCCTCCATAAAATGCTGCCGGTCTTGCTGTCAATCCCAAAGAGCTTAACAAAAACAAGCAAAGGAAAAAAAAGTTTCATAGCTGCCTGATGAAGTCTAATTATTAGTGTTTCATTTCACTTTAGGCCTGCCTGACCATAGACAAAATAAACAGAAACTGGTGCAAACCACAAATGTGCAGCACAGCTCATCCCTCTTGAAACACTAGCTAAGAGTAACTCCACGAGAGGGTAAGCTTTGGTCTCGTACCTTCCCAGATGCAGTAACCATAACCATCATCTTCTGCAGGTTGAACTCGTCTCTGGAGAGGTTCTCAATGGTCACATCATTTTTGACTTGACTGCGAGGCTTCCGTGCATCGTAGAAAAGCTTCCAGAGGTGAGCAATCCAAGCTTGCAGCAAAATAAGCTGAGAGGAGAGCCTCTTAAGCACCATGGACATCAGGCCGTCTAGACAAATTACAGAGAGAGCACACAGATGCTGCTTAATGACTTTCACTGGATTGAGAATCACAACTTGGACCCTGTGGTATTGCAGGCAAAGCACAGGTGTACCTTCAACAATAATTGGGTATGTACATCACTGTATGTGTAAAAACTAGAATAATATAAAAGGAATACTTGTTTAGCAGCTTATATGACCAAAAGTGAAATCAAGTAATAGAATGAAAGGCTCAGTGGATATGACTAGGGAGTTTTAGTCGACAACAGGAGATCCTAACCTTAAATGAATCAAGGTTATATGAGGAAAAAAGCAGAGAAGGGGGTTACCTTGTATGGCTGAATCCAAGCGAAGCAATAAAAACAGAACAAAGACAAAAGAAAGTGAAGCAGATAGCAACCAAGTGAACACACCCAAGAAAAACTGTTTTTTACCAGGCCACCAAGCCTGTTGCAATCTACAAAATAACAAAACTACATCTTTGATGATTTAAAACAGGTGCTGAGCAGTTGAAGTAAGAAGAAAATGTAGAGCAACAATTCAGTGGACTTAAACATTAGGTCATTAGTTTTTAGAGGAAACTCTAAAAAAGGATAAACCAAGCTTGACAAAATATTCTAAGATTAGGAATTGCACAGCTGCCTTAAGTTTCTACGACATGCACGAAAATTAAAGAACTACCAGGACGGAGTGAAAACTGAAAATACTAAAAAAATACTAAATATTAAGCCACAGATTAGATTAGTACTTAAAGTTAGAAAATTAGGAGAAAAACATTAAGGGATTCTGGTTTGACATTTACCAGCCTTTTTGCCAAACTCCCCCTCCAGCTCTGCCTGTGTTCCTGTGAGAGGCAGATCCACCATTTCCATTGTCACCACATCTGACAGGGCCTCCTCTCTCGTCCACATTACACGCCCTGGAAAACAAGACTCATTTATGTCCTGTAATCATTCATTCCACTTTACACACCCTGTGACAGTATGCAATTTGTGTTAATGCTTTCCGTGAATTACAACATGAAATATTTCTCCCCCCTCCCTTGTGCTTGGGGAAAAGACAAGCGTGTGTGTGTGTGTGTGTATGTGTGTACATTATGAAAACTGACAGCCTGTTTGTGCTCCACACAGTGGTCGGATGTTGGCAGCATTTTTATGATGATTTAGAAGTGGAATATACCCAAATGTTATCATGAGGCAAATCGTGGCTCACCAGTCTTTTTGCACTTGGAAAAAAGTACTGGCTCTCAACAGTAAACACAATGAGGGACACGCTTTACATAAATCAAAAGTTTCAAGCCATTTCACCCGTTGGCTATAAATCCCATGTGATTCATTGAAGACACCCGTCTTCAGGCTTCCATTTTCATGCATAATGAAAAGCAAAAGGTCAAGGGGTGTGTTTTTTTTGGGATCTGGTCAAATAAAATTCCCGAACAAAGGTCTGCTTATTTTATTACGATGACCAGGAATTTAAAATGTTTGGACGTTGGTGCCCCTCGGTGGTAGAATCGAAAATCACACCATGGCAGACAGGAGTGCATGCAAATACCTCAGATAACATTAATCAGCGCAGACTGACAATCCAACACTACCAAAGCTTCCCGTATCCTGTGCCATCCATACCTGGCTGCTGTATGAAAGTGAGTGTGTGGTCTTCAGTCTGCACCATGACCCTGTAGCCAACAGAGTCGTCTTTCTTGAGGAATGCTTGTACATATAGCTGGAAGAATAAAAGAATAAAAATTGTGTTATATTATAGAGTAATTATAAAATAAATGTGAAGCCTTGGTCAAGTCCTTCACATCAAAGGCCAGATATCAAACGTGCTGGAGAATCACTTGGAAGAAATTTAGACTCACCTTCTCTGGTTTCCCACCATTAGGATCCAAATTGAAAATCAGTGTTGTGTCTAGAAGTCTGCGTCCAGTTTCTCCACTAAAGAGGTTAATACTGCAAGCCTATAGGGAAGAAAACAGATAAGCATATGAAGCATACCTAATGCTTCTCATCTTGAGGATAACGTTTTATCAGTTTATTAAAATCCTCGTGTGCATCACACATCAAGCACACAACGAGACAACGAAGACTGTACTAAATCTGCTGCTATACACTGTAGTTTTCAAAGAGAGCATGATGGCAAACCACACAATTAAGGTAATTAAATAAGTTTGAATGCATGTCATTAATATAATGATTTCACATTAACTCACAGTTTTATTCTTGGGCGACATGACAGCAGCAACAGTCTTCTCTCCAGTGGTAGCAAATGAAACCAGCATGGCCTATGAATCAAGAGAAATAAGTCATCAACAACAACAATTGTAATATCTTCGTATGAGACACTGAGATTTACACCTTCTTAAATAATAAAGATAGAAGAAGAAACCCACAAACTGTTGGATATTTACGCAAGAAAGTCAAGTCACATTTACATTGTAGGCATGTAACTAAAGCTTTTATCCAGAGTGACTTACTGTACAATAATTGCAATATTAGAATAAAATTTAGGTACAGTTACGTACAGGCTTGAAATCCCTCAGTGTAACTATGTGACCATTGTTGAGCTGGAGAAGCAGGTGGTGTTCAGGCCCAAGCTGAAGGAGAAACTCCGACAGTGGCGGGCGAGCTGGGTTGGGCTGAGTGGACACCAGTACTGGCTGGAAACCAGGCGTGACTTCGAGTCCCAGCGACTAAAAGAAGATACATGGAAGCATACTGTAAAAACAATGGGAAAAATGCATTCACACAGAGAAAATTAGGTAGGTAAGGAGAGGAAAATGGAAACCTACCAACACCAGAGCATAAGACATTTTATAAAATAAAAAGGTTTTGATTTTATTCTGGTGGGTAGAGTACCTGCAGGAAGATCTGTGTCATCTGGGACTGCAGGTGCAAGTCAAGCATGTACAGGGATACTGTTGCAGAGTCCACGCACGTCAACACCCCCTGGTCGATCACTGAACAGCTGGCCTGTATGTTGGACAGCCATGGAGCTTCGACTGAGATCTGAGAACAACATGAGCGAAGAAGTAAGAAATGTGGAATTCAGTTAATATGTTGCAACACTACAATTTCACTTCAAAAATTCAAAAAGTTATTGCATTTATATACTGCCACTATACATCTGGATTACCTGCTTGATTATCTCTCCATCCTCCAAACTGTAAGCAACAATTGCAATGTGGGAATGGGGGACAACCCCCAGTGCATACACTTCACCATTACCGCCAGAATACACAGCCTGGTAATCCACGGTTTCACTGTTGAGATAAAAAGGCAGAGAGTTATATAATTTTTATAATGCCAACCTTGTTGGTAAACACAAATAATTTGTGCCTTTATGTATCGGACATTTCTGCTGCTTAAATACGACAGTTTCTATTTTCTGCGTCCGGTTAATGCTTTCTTGATCTTTAATTTCAGGGGAGATGTTTCATTAACAAAGACAGGCTTACTTATACTTAAAGTTTATAAACAAAAATCGATTTTCAATGTTGTTGACATACAAAAACCCGTCCACTTGCCTTTCTGGTAGGTTCTCTATCCATTTCTGATGACCATTAGAAAGGTAATGGAGAGAGATGATCGTTTTCTTCAAAACAGCCACGTGTTTCACTGTGTCTTGCTGTCCAACTAAACATGCCGACTGGAAACTGAAATGTATAACAAAGGCAGTTAACGTCTGATTAAAATAAAGAGCATTTTATACTTAACAACCACAAATCAAGGAAGTGATCACCTGCCAGAGTCCAGCACAATCTCCCAGTTCAAACCACCAATATTTATCTCCCAGGAGCGCAGTAGGCGGCCATTACCAACCACCAGCACCGCATCTAGGTAAAAAGAACAGTTTTATGAGTTATCTGCTTTCAAGAGAGGAACTAAAAGCTCTTTAAGCTTAACTGCAATAACAAAATCACCTTGTCCATGTTGCAGAAGAGCGTCAATGTTTCCCTCTGGCCCAGTCTTATCCACATGCCGCCAGACTGTAACAGACATTGAATAAATACTAATATAACAGCACAAAGCATGTCAACTGAGAGGCGGATCATCTTCTGTACATGGCCCTTTAGAACTTTCTATTACAAAAAAAAAAATACTCACAGAGTTCTCCAGTCCTGGTATTGAGTGAAGCAAACACATTGTTCTCTGTTGCCACAAGCACCTTTTTGGATGACTGCACATGTGAGTCGAAGTGGGAAAAGCGAACCTTGCCAACATATTGCTGCCTCCTGTGAATCACAAGACAGAACACCAGCTGTCAGAATGTCAACAGCCTAGTTTATAACTATAGCTGAACCAATGCTTGTACCCCTGCAAGGATCAAACCCTAGTGTTATGAGAAACAGCTCAAATTTAAAACAAGAAAATATTGTTGTAAGGTTACAATGGTTATTGTCAGGTTGGTTCAAATGCTTCCCCAATGCCTAGAAATCAATTCCAATCACATTTACTAAATCTCATTGAACTAGAAATTTGATTTCCTGAAGGCAAATCCAAAATAGTGAACAAGCCAACGGCATCTGCAGTAAGCTAGTGCTTGAATTATTATTATTTGTAATATCCTTTAGGCCTGTTCTCTCACACAAAGTCCACTCCAAACACACCGGGTCGCAGCTAGTGGCTGTGACAGGTGTTAGCATTAGCGTTTCCAAACTAAAATAAGGCTCTAAATAGCACACATATTTGATCGTTCTCTAGATTCCTCTTACCAGTCAAATTTCCCTACTTGATCCTCAAACACAGCCTCGACAGTGCTGTATAACATGATACATTTCAGACACAACCAAATTAGCTTTGCCATTGCAGCAGTAGCTTTAGCTTGCTCTTCAAGAGAAGGAGGAAGTCGGAAGTTGACTTGCTTCCTTCTAGTCTTGTGACTGAGAGGTGCTGCCCCCTACAGGGTAGAAAGGCATACAGCTTCAATACATGTATTGAAGTGATCACAAGCAATAGTTCAACAAAAATATGGTGTTTTTTTGAAAATTAAACCATGTAAACCTATTCTGATATAACCTCTAAATCCAATTATGAACCTGAAAATGAGCATAATATAAGAACTTTAAAAATGTTTAACTTTCATCTGGCCACACAAATTTAAATAACGTAAAATAACGTAGTGATAATTACATGTTATAAATCAAATACCTTTTTGACCAATCTCTTTTATACAGACACAAATTCGGCTTTAAAATTTTAATTTGACTTATGGTGCACATTATTAATGTTAGAATGAATTGCAGAAACACTTGTGTACGAAAGGTTAAAAGATGATGTCTACAAAAAAGTATTTGTGTATAAAAATGATTTTGAGATTTCACAGTAAAAGAAACAAAACAGACCGCAAGATTGAAAAATACAAAAATGGTGTCCCTTCAGCTAAACTAACTCCCCTCAGAGTTTAGAAATAAAATTCTGAGCCTCTATAATATACTCAAAAATTTAAATTCTGAGCCTCTAGTTACATTTTACACTTTCTTCCTAATCTAAATGCCATTTGTTTACGCTGTAAGAAACCAAAAAAATTAAAGAGAGCAAACTTTGTTACTTGGTTGCTGCTTTTATGCAAAAGTTACCTTTCTGACACTAAAGCTGCACTAAAAGTACTGTGAATCATTCTTAGCTTACATTGTATTGGACCAGTATTAATACCTCAGTTTTCTGCTAAACACACACACAATATTAATTTACAAGAATGTTAAAATATCCATGGTTGTAAATATATTTTTCAATAATCAAACAATTAAATAATAAATGAAAAAACACTAATGGGAACAACGCAATCTAAAAGAGTAAATATTACAAACAAGTGAACTGTATGGGGTATTTGTATTGTTTGTATGGAAAAAAATGTAATGGTAATAAAGGCCTTGTTTTATTTTTATGTACAGATCAGATTGGGTTCGTTACTATATGAAAGAAATTTTCTAAAATGTATGAGATATTTCAAATGAATATTTTTGAATATTCAAAATAATGACTTATTGTTTTGAGATCTAAGCCTTAAGCAATGTTCTCATTATTTTGAGATACTTAGTGATCATTTGGAGAAATCTTCTCATTATTTTGAGAAACTATGTCCATATTTTGAGAAAGTTTCTTATTATAATGATTTACAGGATTTTTATTTTTCAAGATTCCCAGACTTAAATTCATTTAAATTCAAGATTAAAGATCCATTAGGCTATTATTCCCACAACGGGGAAACACACAAAAGTAAGGGATAGGAGGAAAAGTACAAACAATGAATAAATATGAAAGAGAATCAATAGTAAAATGTATTTACAGTAGGCTATTGCAGTATTGCACAGTCACATTATTATTGCACGGTTTATTAGTCCAAGTGTGTGTGTGTGTGTGTGTGTGTGTGTGTGTGTGTGTGTGTGTGTGTGTGTGTGTGTGTGTGTGTGTGTGTGTGTGTGTGTGCGCGCGTGTGTGCGTGTGTGTTTTGTCCCTGTGGTCTACTGGAGCAGTGCTGATTGTCTGGCAGCAGCAGGAAATACCTGTATTATTAGCCCTCATTAACCCTGGGATGAAAAACTGTTTTCTTGGAGGCATTCGGAGTAGATTTTGTGATGAAATTATGTTGGCCTGACTGTAGTCAGATTGTGAGCGCCCCCTGTGATTTGCTGTCACAGTTTCTTCTTCCAGTAGCTAGTTAGTTTTCTATGGGATTTCAAGATGGCGTCGAGTGGAGGAGATGGGGAACACGAATGGACAGCGGCAGTACGGCCGCTTTTATCAGCTTCGTACACCGCTTTTGAAACGAAGGAGCTACCTCAGCTCATTGGGTCTATAATCAACAGGTAACCGGTTACATGTCAATACATTGCGTGTCTCTATTTGCTCAAATACTAGCCGTGTCCACCCATGAGTGAGCTGGCTAGCTAAGTTGCTAACTTAGCATGTTTGATTAACGTTGAGTTCGATGGGAAACGTTAGCCGTTTAACTAATGTTAGCGGCTAACAAGCTTCTTGAGCTTAACTTGTAACGTTACTGCTACTGACGTTAGCTAACATACTCAAAATGCTATTTAGCTTACACTGGCTGGTAATTCATTAACTTTTTAAAACCAGGCTCTACTTGTTACTGATTGACGTTTATCTTTAATGTGACATTGCTGTGCAATCGTCAATCGGCGTCGCAGTGTAACGTTTAGAAAATATGCATCATCATTAGCTAGCTAGCTAGCTAACACAAACATTAGCCAGCAAGCTAACGTTACCCGAGGGCCTTTCAGACGGACTATGTATCGTCACGTTAAAATGGCAAAGCCATAGTCATATTTAACGTTAACTACGTCCGCTAACTAGCAAGAGTTGGCTAAATGTGATCCAGTCTACTCTGGTCATATCAACAGACAATGTATACATTAAAGTTAACTCAGTTTGACGTTATCTGCTGTGTGTCTGTGGTTGGACTGGAAGTAGGCGGGGACCTTCTTGCACTCTCCACTCATTTTTGATGAGGTGGTGATGGGTCGCTTTGTAATTAAATGAAGATTGAGAACAATCCGCCACGGTTGTGCTACAAGGAAGCTGGTGCAATGCCTGTAACGCAGGGGGAACTTGTCTTTAGAGACGAGTGTTATGACCAGGCATTATAAAACTACGTAACGTTTAGCTAGCTAGTATATGAACATTTCGGCTTACAAACCACCAATCCACACTATCACAATGGAGTTGCAGTACCTGACGTTACACCTTAGTCAGTTTGTCACTTGACACTTTTTCAGTGGTGACATCAGCTGATCAGCTGAGCGATGTTTATTGGTTTCATTTTCCGAAGAAACGACCCCCCCTAAAAAATATGTAAGCAGTAATACTGTCAGTTTTGTTTTCAAATGAAACGTCTAATGGGGCTTGTATACACGTCTGTATGACTATTCTGATGCTCACTCATTAGCTACAGTATCAAATCTAAAGCATTTTCTGCTCATGCGAGTGTTTTCAACTTCGTGAGCATGAGAGTTGGATTGTGCCGAATGAGTGCTGCAAGAGTAGTTTGACATTTAACAGAATTGTTGGTTTTGGGGTTGACCGCATCATGGGTGCTGTTCAGCAACACATTTCACTGATGTGTGCGATTAGGAGAACTGTAGACTGTATGATGATGAAAACTGAAAAGCAAAAGTGCAGGTCTTTCTTATTATTAAGAATTATTATTTACCATATTCCCAATTTTAAAGCAACAGCAGAAACACTTTTCGCTAATATATACAAAATAAGATGGAATCACCCTGGTAATGTGCAGCTTAGAGAATAAGCAAATTGTGTGTTTGGTTGTATTGGTTATTGTGCATACTTTAGATTAGCATATTTTCGTAGTGTGGCAAGAAAGATGGTGTAGGTCACTGCTGAGGTGAGGTCTATCAGCAGAAACATTAAATCAGAGCTGTGTGTTTCCATGTGTTTTTAAGACACCAAATATGCTAAGCTTAACTGCATAATTAAACTGTTTTTCCCTGGTGGCAAACAGCAAGTAGCCAAAGAGCACATCGGTCATTTCTGATCTGACATTTTAGAAAAGACTGCATAAACAGTGAGTGTGCTCAAAGGCATTGCTTTTGCCTGAGGGAGATGCACGATGTCATGTCACTATACAGCCAGGGTCAGTTGTGTTTTCTTGTTATTTATGTGAAAATACATTTATCAACATTCATTAATGACAATCTACTATGGTTTGTGAAATGCATACAGGTTGTGCCTACTGCCTATTCAGTAGTATTTTTCAGTTAGTTCAGTTAGCAACCACAAAAAAAAAGGCAACAGGCACAAACATCTAAACCAAACATAATGCCCCATCATTTCACGTATTATTTGTGCAGTGTTAATTATGACATTTGCAAGTATATTTATTAGGGGTGTTGAAATTAATCATTGCATCCATGCATAGCGATGCGGACATGGGGCCCGTTTCAGAAAGCAGGTTTAGTAAAACTCTGAATTTGTTAACCCTGAGATGAGGGGAAACTCTGGGTTTTCCGTTTCAGAAAGAGAGGTAACTTAACCTCAGAGTCAGTTACTATGGTAACTGAGCCTGTGAACCTAACCTGGTCGGGAGCAGGTTTTCTTCAATAAACCTTGAGTTTCTATCAGCCTCCTCCCTCTGACACAGCGCTCTTTCATTTCCTCATTCATTCATTCATTCAGTCTGTATCAGGCGCATTGTAGTGCTGTTCTGTCATCTGCATGAATAAAAAAACGTGTTGGTTTATTAACTATGTTAGGCAGATTGTAAAAGTTTTTTCGAACATGGCATGTCCTTTTGTGGATGATCCCGTTGATGAACAAGCTGTATTACTTCGCAGTGATTTAAACGTATGTCAGGAGATGATATTGAGGCCCGACTAGATGTATTTTCATTTCCAGATAACTACCTATTTGAGAGGTATCATTTTTCTTCACAGTCAATCAGATATGTAGCCTACATAACCTTATCCGTCCTCATAACACTAACGTCACCCATCGTGGACATGCTCTTACATTCAAGCACATTCTTTGTGGTGCATTATGTTTTTTGCAAATGGCAGTTTTCTTTACAACATTGGTGATGCGGAGCATATTAGTAAAGCCACCGTATGCAGAGCCGTCAGGAAAGTGTGAGAGCCATTAAAAAGAAATAAATGATTATACATTTTAATTCTGTTAATGACATGGTGCTGCAACCTAAGAATGGGATTAGTAGTAGTTTACTTTTTCGCCCGCAGGATTGCACCTAAATGAAATTATAGGTGTAGCCTACTACCATTCCAGTTTTCACAAGTAGTATTATAGGTTACCTGTGATTAAATATGAAATGAATACACTATATTAGAGCTTATGCATTGACTCGAGCAGCAATTTTCTCCCACACCAATTCTCGCTATTTTGTAGCAGCAGCCGTGTTGCTTTTTTTTAAAGAAAATATATATTCAAACTCGCTGTATGTGCGCTGAGTAGTTCCAGAGGGGTAAAGTATGCCGACCGATTTGTTTGTGGTTGTTGCCATGGTGAATCGTAGTATCATGGCTCCATTCATGCTGCCTTTTTAATAGTGGTGGTGCACACGCTTAACTCTTAGTCAACCTACTCTGAGTTGATTGAACCAACTCAAATCAGCTGTTCTGGAACCGAAAACTCAGAGTTTCCCATCTCAGGGTAAATCAACTCAGAGTTCAGGGTTAGACTCAGAGTTTGTTAAACCTCCTTCCTGAAACGGGCCCCTGGACGATTCTGCATTGATGCAGTGACAGACCATAATCGATTATAGCCTAATAATGTTGCTTGTTGATTTTCCTGTCACTGCTTTTATTTAGTTTTTGTCGTCTGCTGCGTTTTGCTACATTCAGGAAGATTATTTTTTAAGAGCAGGTACAATTAAAAAGAGGAGTTCATACATATTTGACTGCTTGAATTTGTTGGTGAAAACCATGTGTAGTACTTTATAATAATATTGAGGAGGTGATGTAGAGCTGGGCAATATATCGATATTATATCGATATCGTGATATGAGACTAGATATTGTCTTAGATTTTGGATATCGTAATATGGCATAAGTGTTGTCTTTTCCTGGTTTCAAAGGCTGCATTACAGTAAAGTTATGTCATTTTTTGAACTTACCAGACTGTTAACTGTTCTATTATTTGCCTTCACCCACTAAATTCATATTTGACCGTGTTTAATGAGCAATTCCATTCATTTGCAGTGAATCAGACATCCTTCACCATGACAAACAGTATGAGCCTTTCTACTCATCATTCGTGGCACTCTCTGCACACTACATCACCACAGTATGTGGGCAAAGTATGTATCTTTCATTTTCAAAATGCTACTGCTATTAATCCAAAACATTTAAATGTTACAGGTTGTGTTTCTTCCAACCAGCAATTTATTTTTGATCTGTCTCTCTAGTACCGAGAAATCAGCTGCTGTCGGTTGCTGCAGCGTGCAAAGTATTGATTGAATTCTCACTGCTGCGCTTGGAGAACCCAGATGAGGCATGTGCGGTATCACAGGTGAGAGAAACAAACTGCATGGGGGAATGTAATGTAGGACTGCATTCAACTGAACATTTTTGGTCAGTTTTAAGGAGAAAGGACCAGCCACAGATAAAATGTAGCAACGCTTTTTCTGTCAGCCACTTTGTTTTTGATTATTTAAAATATATATTAACTTGCATTTTCTGGTGATGTCAGTTTTCTGTTGAAAAGGACATGATTTACTGTATAAACACACAAGTTAAATGTAATAATGAATACTGTTTATTTTTCTTCAGAAACACCTGATTCTTCTAATAAAAGGTCTTTGCATTGGCTGCAGCAGACTAGATCGCACAGAAATCATTACTTTCACTGCTATGATGAAATCTGCCAAGTTGCCTCAAACCGTCAAGACCCTTTCAGATGGTAAGTGTGCCTTAAGGGAGGGAGCCGAGTTAAACAATACTTTGCGGATTAAGCACTACTAGTAGAAAACATTTTCATTTATTTAAAAAAAAGAACAAACAGTCATTAAAAACTGGGAAATTGGCCCCACTGAGGCATTTTGGACTGGGAACTTATACATTGGTATTTATTTTCTTAGTTCATTAGTTTCCTATATTGACTGGTGTAGAGAATGTTCAGTGATATTGTTGGTATTTATACATACTGGGGCTGAAACATTGACAGAATAATCCCACAGAAAAAAATCCCACAGCTTTGGTATGTGACTGATAAAAAAATGTGTCCTTCTTTGTTCATTTAATAGTGGAAGATCAGAAGGAGTTGCCCAGTGCTGTGAACCCAGAACTTCGACAAAAAGAAGTACAAATGAACTTCTTTAATCAACTGACTTCAGTTTTTAACCCTGACCTTACCACCATCTTGGCCTCCCCGTCAGCAGCACACATGCAGGCAAGTGTTACAGACCAGCCCTCCAGCTGCTGTAGTTGACAGCTTAAGTTAACCACAGCAATGTGTTTAATTTTCTTCTTGTAAATGTTTTTTTTTACTGAAAATAAACATACTTTTAACCTGTAATATAATTTGCCTCATACAATACAACTAAAATTGTCATACGGTTGTAATGAATCATCGTGGTTATGCTTTTTCTTTTTTATTTTTATTTTATTTTTTTTTAATCTCTCCAACTACAGGCTGAGAGTGATTGCGATGACCAAACCACAGATCAAGCCATTCAGGCCAAAATGAAAAATGCCTTTGTCTCTCAGAATGTGTCAAGCTTACAGGAACTTGGTGAGTTGTTGTTGCTTTGTTGTAGGACCTTTTTGGTTTAACACTAAGTTTACAGTTATACCATAACTTGATTTAAAAGTTTTGTACTGAAACAAACACATTTGAAATCTTTGCTTTTGGCAAAGTCTGATACCTTAGAAAGTCCCCATTAATTGATATGAATGAACAATGCTGCGGATTTTATATATTTCAGTAAAACTACTTTTTTTTTTTTTTTTCTTCCAATACAGACAATTTGGAATTTTAGGGCCTCTGATCTTTTCATGCCAAATGATTTACTTTTTCAATTTTCTTTTGTTCTTTTCTTATTAGAGCTAATATATATATATATATATACACACATATACACATATATATATTTTTTTTGTTCTTAATTTGTATTTCCAGGTGGGTCTGAGAAGTTGCTACGTGTGTGCCTCAACCTGCCCTACTTTCTGCGCTACATCAACCGTTTCCAGGATGCTGTATCAGCCAACTCTTTCTTTATCATGCCTGCTACAGTGGCTGATGCCACTGCTGTCCGCAATGGGTAATTTATCTATTTATGTATGTTTGAGGTTAAAATGTTCTAATGTCGAATTTTATAGAATATATATTGTTATATTATGATTTGTTTTAAAGGGGCAATATAATCTGTAAGTTTCTGCATGTGTATGCAATTACTAGTGTTTAAGTTTTTTTTTTTCTCTCAAACATTCAGTTAACTTTCTATACTTAAAACCCGTACCCAGATTTCATTCACTGGTGATAGACGTAACCATGGCTTTGGACACACTTTCCCTGCCTGTACTGGAGCCCCTGACACCAGGGAGATTACTGGATATGACCGTGCTGGCTTTGAGCTGTCTCTATGCTGGTAGGTGAAAACTCTCTGTAGGTAAATTATTATACTGTCCAGTTATTCAGACTACTATAATCTCAAACAAACAACGAGGAATTGTAGACGGGATGGCGATACCAGTTTTGTTTTACAAACAATAGACCATGAAGCAGTGCAGCAATACGACATGTACTTGAATGTACTAGCACCAGCTGGAACAACCACTACTACTATTATTTCCCCTGTTTAATCAACAACTGCATGTTATAGTATTGTTGGTAAATGTAAACTTTTTTTTTTTTTTTTTTTTTTTTTACTATTTTTACCCCTTTAGGTGTGAGTGTTGCCACTTGCATGGCCATTCTGCAGGTAGGTAGCGGCTTGCAGCTTCGCTCCGCCTCCACCGGGACTAAAGAGGAGGACTATGAAAATGACGCAGCCACAATTGTCCAGAAATGTGTGAGTAAAACATTCTCAATGTACGCATTGCTCACATTAGTTATGAGACATAATCTGGTGCTACATTAAAACTTTATTCACTAACTTGTATGTTGCTACTCAAGTTTTTAAGGCCAGAGGCTACGTGTACTGACTTCAAATGATGAAAACATTTGTGGGGAGATATATTTGTGTTCTGACAGGGTCTATGTAGAGGTTATCATATATTTTGGCATTGAATCATATCTCTCCTTGTGGTTTATTGTTATCCCTAATGACTGCCTTGCCAGCATGCATACCTTAACAAGATACAGCCAATTTAAAATCGTAACAAGTACAAACTTTGTGTTGGCAACAGCTGGAGATCTATGAAATGATTGGACAAGCCATCAGCAACTCCCGCAGAGCTGGAGGAGAGGTCAGTACTAGGTTTGAATGCTAAACTAGAATAGTAAAATAATTTGATTAACTTACACTGTGCCCCTTTACTGCTTTTGAAAGTAAAGTTAAAATAAATTCTTGGTTATTCTTTTTTTAATTTGTGTACTACAGCATTATCAGAACTTCCAGCTGCTTGGAGCCTGGTGCCTTTTAAACAGCCTGTACCTGATTCTTAACCTGAGCCCCACTGCCCTGGCTGATAAAGGGAAAGAGAAGGATCCCCTGGCTGCCCTGCGTGTCCGTGATATTGCTGCTCGCACCAAGGATGGTGCAGGATCGCCTAAACTTGGTCCTGGCAAAGGGTAATTTCCAATGAATATGAAGTCAGTCAATATAATGTTTCTAGTATCACATTGGCTCAGTTATGCAGTTTTTGTTTTCAATATACAGTACATGGTGTGGACAGTGATTACTGCAATGAAATCTCTGAAATCTTGTCCAGCATGTCTATTATAAATCGCAAAGCAAGAACTGCATATTTCGAATACATTGTCTTTATTTTATTGTTACATTTAGAAGAAAAAAATGTCACTCTTAAAAAAGGGATTCATGTGCATTCATTTTTGTTGTTGTTTTTCCTTAAGACACCAAGGGTTTGGTGTTTTGTCCGTTATCCTGGCAAACCACGCCATCAAACTTTTGACTTCGCTTTTCCAGGATCTACAAGTTGAGGCTCTGCACCGAGTAAGTGAAGCAACAAACAAATTACACTTAATATCTGTTAGGTACATTTCCATGGTGTACATGTGTCTTATTGTTGTACTTGTGTCCAGCATCACATATCGCAGCATATATGCGCAAGTCATTGTAGCAATTGCAAATTAAAAATGCAAATGGTCAACCTGTTGTTTGAAGAACCAAAATACTTCCTATGTCTACATGACTTCTCATTCTGTATGGCTTCTCCGTTGTTTTGGCCATATCATGTCCCATGTTTTACTGTTAACATAAGCAAACTCACAGGTTTGCAATCTAGTCAAACTTTATTTGACTAATTCCAGTCTTGATTTATTTAGCTCTATACAATTCGATTTAAAATAAAAAATAATTCAGTCATTGTTGTTTAACTTGATGTTAATGTATTTTTAAAATAGGGCTGTCAAAATTAGTTTTTTTTTTCTTTTAATTTGGTCCCTTGCGCTTGTCCGTAGTTTGGGATATCAGGAAGCAAGCACCGCGCTGCACTCACTGGAGATTTCTCTCAGTAATCACACTTCGGGGTCACAGCACATTATTTTGACTCTCAGTTGGAATTTTGGTCGCATGCTTTAACTGTTATGAAGATTGGGGAGAGGCCTATCGCCAATTTCTGCAGGTAGCCAGACAGTGGACATTGGAAATAATGCCAGCACGCTGACCACTGATAGCGCACGCAACATGATTGCAGCAGCCAGGCAACTCCCGTTGGAGCATAAGCCTTGCGTCGCACATAGCCTCCACCGAGCCATCACAGTTCCTTTCACACACACATTTTTTTTAATAACCACGTTTTGATCCCACTCAGTAGAAGGGGATTTGTTTTGTGAGCCTTTATTTTCACACGTGAGGTTAAACATAATTACATTGTTACATTTAGCTGACCAATGTACTGGTACAATGTGTCTGTTGCTGTAATGCACAACGGTCCATTGTTTTGTGTGAGCTGCTTAAATAAATGGGATGTTTAGTTAACCTTTACAAATGTAAAGTGGGACACTACATTATGTTAGTATTACCAAGTAATGTTACATTCACGTCAATGTGCCCATCTGTTGTTGCTTGATGGGCTTGAGTTTGCCATATTATGCTCTCAGAATATTTTTTGAGCATACAGTACATTTGAGGTTATTCTGGAGAATATTCTAGACAATATTTGTCATTGCTTTGGATTGTTGCAATAATAATAAACATTTGCATAAAGCTTCCATGGTAATAAGAGCATTAAAAACTTGAAAAATGTCCCCTTTAAAGTACATTTAGAACAGAAAATGTGCGATTAATTGCAAGTTAACTATGGACAATAATGAGATTTAATTAAATATTTTAATTGATTGGCAGCCCTAGTTTAAAATAATAATAAAAGAGGATCTAAACATGCAAGATGAACCTGAAACAAACCGATGCAAAAGGAACCTTCTATTCCTTGAAAGCCATGTTTCCTGCAGGGTTGGGCGAGTGATGGGCCTCCAGCTGAGCTCAACATCATGGCACAGAGCACTTCCATCCAGAGGGTCCAAAGGCTCATTGACTCAGTGCCCCTGACCAATCTACTCTTCACCCTTCTCTCCACTTCCTACAAAAAGGTTCAATCATTATCTATTTACATAACTGTAATTTGCATGTTGCAAGTTATGTTTATTCATTTTACCATCGCAAATAGAAAAGTGCTTATGTTGCTTTTGGGAAACCAGACAAAGATACAGTCCATCTGTCAGCTGCTTGCAAAGGGAAAACCTCCCTATTTTATTAGTGCAATGTAACATAACACAAAAGGTAACATAATTTAGACAGACATAGATGCAACAAAATATACATGGAGACAAAACATACAAAATGTTGTGATGATGGAACAAATGAGAAATGTTTTGGCAGCTGTTTTGCTGTTTTTTTTAATTCATCTGCATACTGCTTTGTTAATAAAATTGGTGTCTGATTTGAAAAGAGTGTGAAATGTAATCAAAAAATGTAAAACTGTGTTCATCAATAATGCTGTTCTTGTTTTTGCTTGCATCAGGCTTGTGTTCTCCAACGCCAGAGGAAGGGCTCAGTCAGCAGTGATGCCAGCGCTTCCACAGATTCAAACACCTACTATGAGGATGATTTCAGCAGTACAGAGGAGGATAGCAGTCAAGGTACTTAATCATTCTGAATTTAAGCAATTACATCCTCACTTTAGAAAGCCTCCTTAAAGTTGAAAGTTCATGCTAGAGTATGCACTCACTTAGCACCTTTTTAGGTTTGCAAAACAAGAAAAGAAATGTTGTCTAGACATCATTTTTATTTAAATCCTGGCACAGATGATTCAAGAAACAATGCACGTATCGTTCTGCACAGCATTGTCAATATAGGAACAACAAATGGATTGGAGAATTAAGCATTTTATTCAAACGGAGCAGAGGGCTTAGGATTGACATGAGAGGGAAAAGGCAGCTGAAGTATTTAACTACACCATTCTTATTAAATAATATGAATTTGAGATTACATATTTAAAAATGCAGTGCAGCAAAATGGGTTTCCAACAAAAAGAAGATGGGGATGTTGCAGTATAAAGTGAAATACAAACTTGTTACACTGTGTGAAAAGTGATTATTTAGTTAAAATTGGCACCTTTTATTTAGTAGTAATCAATAATGCAAGGGTTACAAACTGTTTATAGATCCAAAGATGTCTCATTATCAATGTTGAAAATGTTAGGGATGCACAATATATCAAAGTGAGAAAATTGTTATTGTTCAGATAATGGAATTTCAGCCGATAATTAAGTCCGATGTCAAGACGGCACTCGAAACCTGGTTCTGAATGGTGATTTTTGCCTCTCTGTCTTTCTCTCCTCTGCTCTCTGTTGAGCTGCCTGTTTACATGAGGGCGGGGCTAAGCTCCCCTCACACACACAAAGCTGACGGCAGAACAGAGAGGATCTCTAATAAATGTGATGTAGAAAAAAAACTGTTAGGAAGAATAACATGTCTATGTACCTTTTTTTCTTTTCTTTTTAAATTAAGGTATGATCTGGGCATCGTGTAACCGTAGGTGTGATGGAGGCACACTTTTGCACTCATCACTTAAAAGTAAACTTGTCCAACAAAATTGGCCAACAAGCCAATATTGGCTTTTGTGTAATGCCTTCAAGGTATACCTCAGATTTCTCTTAATGACAGTGTGCAGGTGCAGATGCAGAGTCATGTTTGTGTTTGATCTCTGAGCTAGTGTCAGTGCTGAGCTGTATCAGTGAAGCAGTGAAAAAGGGGTGCTGTCAGTGGATCAGTCAGTCAGGTTATGGCAGCAGTGAGAAGGGTAAACACATACATGCACACAGTAATGTCATTTATGTTTCTGTCCCTTCACACAATGTGACAGTGTAGTTGACAGTGTCTACTATTTCAGCAGAGAGAAGACAGGAGAAGACAAGTGCAGCTTGTGTCTCAGGTCAGCAGTTTTCTGTCCTCAGGTCAAAGACTTGGTGTCCACTTCACTGTCCTAGATTCATTTTGTTATTGTATGTCCTGCAATTTGAGCTCTGAGCTGTTGCCCTAATAGCTTAGAAAATGACAGAGCCACAGATGAAGAGCCTTTAGCAAAACAGCGCCTAGTTTGAAAGTTGCTTTCCACTGAAATTGACATGTCAATGACATTGTATCGTCAAAGAGATTCATCTGTGGCTCAGTGTGGTTCAAAGGATAATACCAGCAGTGTTGACATGTGGGCGCTCATTGTTTTTACAAGCATTAAAAACCTTAGATTAGAGCTGGGTGATGAATGGAAAAGTTACTGATACCGACAGTTACAGTAACTGACCGACTAAATTTCGCTCCTAGCATGTTGAGTAAAAGTTTGTCCGAGATACTTTCAAGAGCGGTGTCCTAAAAACACAACATCACCCTTTTGGTCATCCAGTCTGTGCCCCTGCCTCGTCCTGCCATAATTTAATGCCGACTTGTAGTTGTCAGACAGATCAAAGTTAACTTTACATTTAATAATTTATCAATACGGAGTTAAATATTTAAAATGATTGTGATATAGATTTTGTGGTAATATTACCTAGCCCTATCGCAGATCTTATTGGTTTTTTTATTTGATCATCATATTCTTCCTACTTGTCATAGCATTACTCTAAATGTCCCAAGTACAAAAATAATGTAGGACCCATGTCAAAACAGTGGTATCATTTTTGAATACGATAAATTCAAGTATGCTTTTAAACTATGGGCTTAAACACACTATGCTACTTCTTGCTGTCACCTGAAACGTTTTGTATGTTGCATGCAGATGTGAATATTAACTTAAAGGACAAATCATGCGCAAAATGAACCTAGGGGTTAATTACATATGTGTACCGAGTCGACCGTTCTCTGGGATTTCTTTTCATGCTAATCGAATGTGACCAGTTTCAAACCGCTAATTAGCTTATAGCGCTAGTTGTCGGGGAAGAGGGTTAAGTAAAAAGAAATCACTATTTCTATACTGCTAACAAGGCTCAAAATAGTACCACACTTGGGAAAGCAGTCACGACCAGTCCAACGGCGAACGCCGTGCAACCAGTAACCAGTAACATAGCTCAAGCACGGCGTTCGTCGTTCGACTGGTTGTGATTGCTTTCCCAACATGGCGCCAGCATATATACATGAACGGTACTGTCTTTCTAAACTATCTTTTTAATAAACCGTCTGTACACTTACATAGTCCTCAATGCTTCGGTTTGCATGTAGGGACCCTCATTATGCTACTGTGGAAGTGTTGTGCTATTTTGAGCCTCGTTAGTGGTATAGAAATAGCGATTTCTTGTTACTTTACCCTCTGTCTAGCGTTATAAGATAATTAGCGGTTTGCGATGAAACTGGTCACATTCAATTAGCATGAAAACATATCCCAGAGAACGGTCGACTCGGTACACATACAGTATTATATTAGTTATTAACCCCTAGGTTCATTTTGCGCTGGATTTGTTCTTCAAAGTGATGTACTTTTAACAATTGAAAGTTGTTTCTTGTTTTTGAATTAATCTTTAGATACTTCAACTGGGTACATCTGCTTTTTAAGTGTAGTGTTGCTAAAATACATGTAATTGATTCATAGCTACTGAAATAGGTATCCTAGTGGGGCCACCACTCTGAAGGATAGATGCGAGAATTCAGTGTTTTGCCAGTCAGGTGCCAACCGAAAGCAGAGACTTGGTGGACCAACCTCTGGCTATAAGAACTATATTTTAGAATGCAACCTGTGGTGGGGAAGGAGCTAGTGAGGGAGGTCGAGTGATAAACTAGATGTAGTTCCACCTGTACACACACAGAACCAGTTCTGGGACAAAACCCAGGATAGTGGCGATACTTGTTTATTTACTGGAGTTGGCCAGGGTGAGAGCTTTGAGTGGGTGTGGCTTTATAGTGATATATTTAGATCTGCCGACATGTTTTACTCTCAGATGAAGAGAGGAGCAGAGCTACCATCTAAGTTGGATCAGGGGGCAGGTGAGGTTGCCAGACAGATGCTGTAAATCCAGTTGTGTTTGTGTGGGTGAACTAAGAACGTCCTGCAAAGGCCCCTGTCTGCCAGGTCTTAAAATCCCACCTCCAAAGGAGTTATTCCTGTGTTCCACTGGAGGTTGGGGTCATAAAATCAAAGTGGGCCATGATGAAATTTTCCATATCTGTGGGGCAGCTCTGAGTTATGGCTAGAAGGTAGTTGAAACCTTTTTTGACGGTAAACCAAAGAGCCGGACAGGGAAGCCGTCAAACTGAAGAAAGAGGGCTTTTGGCCCTCAAAGATTTAGATGCTTTCTTTTCATAGATAAGATAAGAAGCCTTTATTGTTATTATATTACAATGAAATTGCGAGTGCCCCTCCCAGCGATGCTTAAAAGAAACTATATTGCACACAACCATTTATAAATATATAAAGGTGTGTAGATTAAGGGTCTGGATGGCCTTTGGAAAGTCTGGTGGGTTGTGTTCTTTTTTTTCACTATTTGTACTTTTCCAATTATCACAAAACAATCGTATTCTCTATTTTACAAATAACGATAGAAAAACAATCCCAACAAGAGAGAGACAAAGGCAGACCAAACCCAAACTCAACCTGACAGACTTGTCGGTGGTTTGTGTTCTGATGGATCTGAGAGATTGTGGCCAGGGGGAGAAAGGTCTTTTTAACAATTTTTTTTTGTGCGGTGTTGATGACCCTCTGCAGTGCTTTTTTGTCTGCTACTGAGCAGCCACCATACCACACTGTGAGGCAGTATGTTATGATGCTCTCTGTTGCAGAGTGGTAGAAGGCTGCCAGCAGCTTTACACACAAGTTGATTCTCCTCAGAACTTGCAGGACAGCAGCTGTGGTGTTGGTAGAACAGAAGAGGTTGTCTGATATGTGGATTCCAAGGAATTTAAAACTGCGAACTCGTTCTACACAGTCTCCATTTATGAATATGGGAGTGGGGTCAGCTCTGCACTTCCTGAAGTCTAGGATGACTTCTTTTTTTTTTGTATTTAGTGTCAGGTTGTTGTTGGAACACCACACCGACAGTTTCTGGCCCTCGCCTCGATAGGTGGACTCATCCTCCTGAGATGAGTCCCTCCGCTGTCGTGTCATCTGCAAATTTAATAACAGAGTTGGAGGCATGGATTGGTGGGCAATCGTGTATAAAGTGAATACAGTAGTGGGCTCAGCACACAGCCTTGTGAGGAGCCAGTGCTGAGTGTGAGGCTGGAGGAGAGGTGGGGGCCAAGCTTGACAGACTGGGGGCCGTTTGTGAGGCTCTTAAATAAGAAAATTTATATTTAAATTCCAGTATTCATTACATATATCCATTTTTTTTTTCCAGAGTTAATTTAGTTCTCATTGCTGAAGGTAACAGACTGAATATTAATTTGGTAAAATAGTTTTTTGCATAAGTTCAGAGCAAATAAAGGGATTTACAATAAATAGTCAAATAAATGGAATCGCATTAGAATGTTGTTTTAGTGACTGTCATAATTTCCATACTGCTTCGAAGATTGTATTACACCAAGATATTAGTTAATCTAGTGCTTAAAATGTCAAGAGCTCGCAAAATTGAAACATCATATTTTAACTTGATATAAAATGGCTATTTGTTGTAGCTGATGCATGTGTAGAGAGTTGCACGTTTCGCATCAAGTGTCAACCTGAATAGCATCGTCCGTCTCATCGTTGCCAATAGCATGTATGAACAAAGGCAGCTATGAACTCAACATTGCATGCTATTTAAATTCTCATATTTTAATGGAATTTATGAAAAGAACCCAACGTTTGATTCATTCTTAATACGTTTTTATTTGAATGTCAAAAATTTTAGGATTCTGTTGGAGCTACCCAAATCTGAAAACGTATAGTGCCCATAATAGCAGGTTACCTGAGGAAGGATATTGTCATTATCATTTCACTACCTGTTTTAATGGCAAGTGTATTGGAGAAAAGGGGAAAGTAAATGCAATAAATGGGCTTTCCCTTGTTGTCAGTGATAACGCTTACAAGTCGATGTCTTCTCAGATGAAAAATTCCATATTCTTTTTTTAAGTGGGTATTCACCAACAGGATGTCACCCTTTGTTTACTTTTTACTGCAATCTTTGGCTCTTGTCCACCGCCTGCACAGTGTCGTAGGTGTCATGAACTAGTTTGAAGCTTTTTACATTTTGCCTCCTGATCACACCACTACCACTTCACAAATATCTTGTAAGTCTTGGGACGTTTCTCACCTCCACTCTGAGAAATTCATATCAATGATTTGTCTTTCTCTGCAGATGATGACAGTGAACCCATCTTGGGGCTTTGGTTTGAAGAGACAATTTCACCCACCAAAGACAAAGTCGCTCCCCCCCCCCCCCCCCCCCCCCCACCTCTGGAGACCTCTCCCAGACTGAAGAGCCCCAGCAAGCAGAATCCAAGTGAGAATGGCAACATTTTAGCTGGCCGCAAAGACCCAGAACTGGTGAGGACTGACAACATGCAGAATAATGCTCCAACATAAAGTTTGGCGTAAACGCCACATGTATTTATTTCTTATGCTAGCGTCATTATGTCTGTACTAACAGCTTAGGAAAGTTTTTTTTCAGTTTTAATGTGACAACTTTTATTATTTGTTCCTATAGTTCCTCAGTTTAGCTTCCAGCATTCTGAACTTCATCACCACAGCAATGCTCAAGTCCAGGAACAACTTCATCCGCAACTACCTGAGTGTGTCTCTTACGGAGCAGCACATGGCTACACTAGCCAGCATCATCAAAGACGTGGACAAAGATGTCAAAGGTACGCTGGAAAAATGACTGCTTATTAAAATTATTTTAAAACTTTACCCTAATTTCTTTTTGTTGGCTTGGTAGCTAATGAAGGTTGTAGCCCTTAATTGGTAGACAACAATGCATGCCTAATAGGATTAATTCATTTTTTTCTTTTCAGGCTCCTCAGATGAAGTGTTTTCTTTAGCTCTGTATCACTTCAACCACACACTGGTAACATCAGATCTTCCATCCCCGGCCCTGCAGGTAAGAATCATTTTTTTGTTATGCCTGTATGTTGTTCATCAGCACCAAAAATCTCTGTGAGCAACTTATATTAACGAGCCTATTATTTATGAATTGTTTATTCAATGTCACAAACGTATCATTGTATCTTTTGTAATTCCCAGAGCACCCTTCTTCAGCAGTTAGGTGTTGCGCCCTTTTCAGAGGGTCCCTGGCCTCTGTACATTCACCCTCAGTCACTATCCGTGCTCTCCAGACTTCTTCTCATATGGCAGCACAAAGCAAGTGTGCAAGGGGAGCCAGATGTACCCGAGTGTATGAAGGTCTGGGAAAGGTATGACAACCATTGCAAATCTCATCTGGCTCATTTGTACAATGGACTGGTTTAAATTGTCCCTTGATGTTGCCACCCTAACACATTGGATATCCGTTAGTTACAGACTGTTGTACGCTTTGACTGAAAATAATGGCAGTATTTGTTTTATTAGTTTTTCCACCTTTCTTCTCCTTCTCCAATAGATTTTTGGGAACTTTGAAGCAGCACACTATCCAGAGTTCTGTGCCTGGAGAAGACGACCTTAATGTAGAGCACCTCCAGCTCCTGTTGCTCCTTTTCCACAATCTGTCAGAACGTGGTCGGCGGTCAGTCCTGACCCTGGTCACCCAAGCCATCACTGAAGTGGCTCAGAGCAAAGAGTCGCAGCTGAAGGCAGTGCCCCTCAACCTGGCCCGCCTTTGTCTGGTTTTTGACTACCTGCTGCGCCACTACTCCAAGGCACCCTTGTACCTTTTTGAACAGGTTTGAACTGCTTTTTTTTTTTTTTTTTTATTTATTTATTTATTTTTTATAAATGGTGCTTGTTTTGTCCTGATGCTAAATTGTGCATATTAGGTGTAGTTCTATTTAATTTGTATATTTGTTACTTTATTTTTTACCTTTCAACTAAAATACAGTCCAGCAAATGCATTAATTTAATAATTCACCAATCCATAGCAACCTTAAAGATCCCATCCTGAATATCACATAAGGCTCTTTTTGGGTATAAGAATATCTTCACTTTTCCAGTGAGTTCCTTTTGGAATAGCTATTTGCTTGCACACCTTCATAATACCACATAGTTTTTTTTGTTTTTTTGTTATTTTGATAAAATTGCCCCACCTATAGGAGTAACATGACAGCCAAACAAAGTGGTAGTATAAATCATTATTCTAATGCTGAATCTTTGAACAAATGTGTGTGTGTGTGTGTGTGTGTAGCACTGTGATGAAAGGATATTTAGCTTATCTCTATCATGAATATTATTTATAGGTGCAGTATAACCTCCTGACCCCACCATCCACCGGGCCGAGTTCTGTTCAGGAAGGTGGCAAACGCAGTGGGCTCCCACTTTACTATGGATTCAAAGAGGTGGAGGAGAACTGGGCCAAACACTGTTCAGCAGGTAGGACCTATGAAGAAAAAGACAGGAAAATAGGCGCACAAATTAACTAGTTGATTGGACTGTCTTTTTTTTTTTTTTTTTAAGCATAAACAAAGATTATCTGTGCACAGGTTGTCTAATCGCCATCTAACTCACTGGTGGTTGTTTCAAGTAGGGGTGTAACGATACATCGATCTGGATTCAATCCTCGTTTAAGATGCACCTTTATTTATAATTCCCACTTTGTATTTATTCTTTGTTATTAAAACGAGTTGTTTTCAATTTAAATTTTTGGAAGAGCTTAGTAATGAAATTGTCAGATCATATTTTAGTTGCTTTTTGTAAATGCATACAAATGTAACTGATTGGCTAAAGTCTTGTATTGGTCGCAAGCCCCTGAATGGAATGGAATCGAAATGGTATCGTGGCAGACTTTGTGATATCAGTAAATATTGTATCGTTGTCCAAAGAATCAATATATCGTATCATGGTAAAATGTGTGCTTTACACCCCTAATTCCAATTATTCACATTGGTGGCGTTGATATCTCAAGTTACGTCTTATTTCAGTGCTTATTTCCTCTCAAGCCATTTACTGAAGTTTATTGAGTGTAGTTTGAGTCTTATAAAACCTTTATCCCGTGCCATTATGTTGAACTAACTGGGTAACTATTACTGTTCCTGCGTCTGCCATCGTTGGCTGAACAATGTTGTTTGTGCAAGGTATGGGGAAGATAAAGACCAAAATTAAACAAGAAAGTGGAAGTTAAAACAAGAGTTTAATGAGCAAAAATTAAAAGAATTCTATAGAACCTCAGCAACTTTCACAAAGGTATTTTATTTAGTCTGTGTTCTTGTCTTATTTGTAAAGACAACGTGGCAATGGTGGTACTAGATGAGAAAATAATATTCTATTTTCATGCATTTCATCCTTTCTTAGATTCAAATGTTCAGCCCAAATTCTACTGTGTTCTGTCCCCTGAGGCATCTGAAGATGATATTACCAGACTGGACAGCAAGGTGAGACTTTGACCTCTAATAGATGAATTAATAGGTAAATAAGAGAGAAAAATGCTCACTGTATTAAAACATAACTTTTTTTGTTTTGTTTTTGTGGTAGGTCTTTCCAAAGCTGTTCAATGGAGCAGTTAAATATGATGAACTGTATGCATGGCTCATCTCACTTCTGGTGGCAGGCTCTCAGTTTGACACAGCAAGAAGACAGGAGAACAAGCCAGTCACTCCTATGGTGAGAACACACCTCATGAACTGTGGAAAAAGGGTAAACAAGGCCTTGATGCCGGTGACATCACAGGATGGCTCAAACTGCAGTAAGCACCTGTTACCTGCAGTGCTTTAAGATACCAGCTCTTTGGGGCTCCACCTTTTTAATTAGCATTCACTTACAATATTTGAAATTGAGTCAGTGCAGTTGCTTACCTCCATGACCAAGTCTGCTCTTCCTTAATGTGCTTCAAATAAAAGCCTTCCAGTTGTTTTTTTGATTTTGAAAGCCTTTTAATGTGAAGCATCACCAGGAAGTGTTAAGTTTTAATAGTAACTTAAAAACAACAGCCTTCAACCCTGACATCACCTGAGTGCGGATTAGAAAATGGTTAATGTTTTTTGTCACCCTGCACAGGAGGCATGCTCCCTTCAGTACTACTTCCTGATACTGTGGAGGATCCTGGGTGTTTTACCACCCTCAAAAGCCTACATGGAGCAGCTAAAGACCGGCTGCACCGATCCCAGTGAGAGTGACATCCTGCACACACTGCGATGGTCCTCACGTCTCCGGGTGTCTACCTACGTAAATTGGATCAAGGTCTGTTCACACCCGAAATCCTACAGAATTCTAATTAGCATGATAGATGCCAAAAAAATAAAAGAATTACTTCGAAAATATTACATTTGACTTTGTTTTGCAAATCTAATCATCACTTTACTCAATCTACTCATAATTGTTTTACATATTCAAACAAATCTGTTGACGTTGGATGCTGCTGATTAGCATTAAGAAAATGACTGACGACTTGATTTCTGATTTACACAATGTACTGTACTGTGTCCTTAATCCTGTAATGTAATACATTAAGTCCTTTTTCATTATGGTTTATTTTGATGTATGACTATGCCCATGTCATCACTAACAGGAACACTTGGTGAAGCAGGGAATGAAAGCAGACCAAGCAGCCTCTCTGGTTGAGATGACGGTTGCTAAGTGCAGCACCGTTAAATACGACGTGGAGCTAGCAGAGGAGTACATTGCTAGACAGGTAATGATTAAAACGTAATCATGTAGACCTTTTGTATTGAAAGTAAGTTTTGAGCACAACTGTCACTCTTTGATGACTTGTTTTGGTTGCAGATTTCCACCTTCTCCAGTGTAGACCCGAACGCCATCCTTCCACTTGATCAGTTACCCTCTCTACAAGCCATCTATACACTGGATGCAGTCATCTCTAAAGTGCAGGTTTCCCTCGATGAGCATTTGTCCAAGGTTGCCATTGAGGCAGACACCCACAAGTCATCTGAGGTCACAAAGAACCTACTGCCTGCCACACTACAGCTTGCTGATGTTTACACAGCATTTACAAGGTGAGAAAGGGATCATTCTAACTTCTGCACTTAGCTTAACACTGAACATTAGACAAGCTTGTCTAGGTCATGCATTAGGATGAGCGAGTTGGGATATAAAGATATGATTGAAATAACTGCAGGGTTTATTTAAATATTTATTTTATATATATCTTCTGGATAAAGCCGATACATGCTTGACAGTTGTGTCCCCGTTTTTGTGTGCATCTCATCCCTGACTTGATGCCTTAAGGGTTTTAAAAACGGAGACATTAAAACTACAGAGGACAGGACATTTTTTATTTTATTTCATCACTTCCTTTACTGTAGAGCTTTCATGATGACATTTTGCAAAGTGAACGGCAGTCTATTGCATGCACTAGGCCAAACAGTATTTTCCAAGAGATAAAGCCAAAAAGTAAATAAGGGTGTGTTAAGGTGTTTGTTTTACATTCATTTTACATTCACCTGTTGGTGTTTACCTGTAAACTTCAAACCTAAAAAAATAAGGCTTAAGCTGTAAATGATGAATCTGTTTATCCTAATAAAAGTATTAAACCAAACTTGTCATGACCAGGTCTTACTTACTAATGAACATCCCAGACGAAGGGGAGAACAAGCTCACAGGTGCCAAGCTCCAAGGTTATGCTGCAGTTCTGTCTATTGGCTCCACCCGCTGCAAGGCCAACCTGCTGGGTATGTGAAATAATTACTCAAGAACAAAGTTGTGAAACGGTTCATTCACTTTGACAACTTTTTTGTACACTCACAGTTTTAACCTGAACTTTTTTTACTGAAACTTCACAGGTCATAGTATTATGCAGAACCTACCATCGGCTGTACAGACAATATGTGAGACTTGGAACGGCATCCACACCAATGAATTCCCCAACATTGGCTCATGGGTACGAGGATAAAGTTGTTGCTTATGGTTCGGTTTGACTCTGTCCCTCTTTCTAAGCACTTTTATAAAGATCTAATCACCATTTAGTGTTTTTATTTTTTTTTCCTACTCCAATCCTCAAGATAAAGTCAAAATTGTACATCCTAACACGCTGCTGACTCTGGCTAAGCTGTGTTCAGAACAACTACAGTTTTTGTTGATGTGGTTTTGTTGGTCTCTACGCAGCCTTTAGCAGATTTTCAATGTCTTTTTATTTCTTTTAAGTCATTGTTATTTCTTTTATATGTATGTTACTTTTTTAAACTTCCAATTTTAAACATAACCAATGAATTATGTATCTAAAATGTCTACCTTAAAGCATTTCATAAACAAAGATATATCTAATATAATTATAAAAAAAAACTTAAGGTATAGTTTTTACCCATAATGACATGTCATTAAAAAAATCATTGTACCAGCAAATATGAGACCAATAAGTCATGTTTTTCTTTCTCAGCGAAATGCATTTGCCAATGATACCATTCCATCAGAGAGCTACATCAGTGCCATCCAAGCAGCTCACCTGGGCACATTGAGTTGTCAGTCCTTGCCTCTGGCCTCTTCTCTTAAACACATCCTACTCTCTTTGGTTCGCCTCACTGGCGACCTCATTGTGTAAGTGCTTGTCCAATCCTATTTAAAATCTGAGTCGTTTAACATATAACAACAAGTATGTGAGAAGTCAAATGTATTCATGAAAACCTGAAAACGTCAGTTAATATTGCTGCTTATTTGTCTCCTCAGCACAGAGGAGCTGAATCCTTCACAGGTTGTGCGCACTTTGCTGCCCCTCCTCCTGGAGAGCAGCACAGAGAGTGTGGCTGAGATCAGCAGCACCTCACTGGAGCGCATCCTCGGCCCATCAGAGTCAGACGCCTTCCTAGCCCGCATCTACGAGCGTTTGGTCACCGGGTGTTACAACATCATTGCCAATCACTCAGACCCCAACAGGTATGCCATGTGTGACATGATAAATCATTTAACCTACATTAAAAATATATTTGTTATTAACATCAAAACACTGTGTGGTGTGAAACAGGTGTTTGTAGTGTTGAACCCACAGAGAATAACGCCCCACTGTGCAGATCTGAACAGCTTTTAGCCTATTTTAGAATATTGTCTTTGTTTACTTGCCTGCACATTTATGTTTGGTTGAGTCTTACTGCTCTTATCAATCTTTGATCTCTAATTTTTTAGTGGTTTGGATGAGTCTGTCCTTGAGGAATGCCTTCAGTACCTTGAAAAGCAGCTTGAGAGCAGTCAAGTCCGTAAGGCCATGGAAGAGTTCTTTTCATTCAGGTATTTACTCAACTGATGACACAGGCTGCATTATTGCACATTTATACTGCTACCTTGCTTATTTTGTGCTCCTTTTTTTTTTTCCAGTGGTGAGCTCGTCCAGATTATGATGGCAACAGCCAACAAAAGTTTATCAGAAAAGTTCTGCAACAGGGTGCTGAAATTCTTCACCAAGCTTTTCCAGCTCAGTAAGTCTACTGTTCATTTCAATCAAGAAAAGCTATCAAAAGGCTTAGGTATGCTTAAAATGGACTGATTCGTACGAATTATTCTCTGACCGCATGTAATGGCAACACTGTTAAGTGGCTATATTTGAAGGCAGAGTGAAAAGCCTGTTGTCAGAGAGGTGCGTTTGACAAAAATACTTTGTCGCCTCTGCACACCAGGCCTATTCTGATGTCGGAAAGGTGTGGGGGAGGGGTTTCAGACACTGTCCGATGGCCAACAAACACTTTGTTTGAAGCATACTGACATCTTTTATAAAATCAAATATGAAAACTTAAAAACTACAGATTCATCAGATTGTTCAATAAGCCTAAATCTAATGGTGATGTTGTCGTTCCCAGCGGAGAAGAGCCCAAACCCCAGCCTGTTGTGTCTGTGTGGCTCTCTGGCCCAGCTGGCCTGTGTGGAGCCATCTCGTCTGCAGTCCTGGCTGACTCGAATGACGGCCACCCCGCCAAAGGACTCTGAGCAGCTGGAAGTAGTGCAAGAAAACCGACAGCTCCTGCAGGTGCTAACCACTCATATTGTGCGTGACAACAGCCAGGTGGGCGAAGGAGTGTGCACTGTCCTCCTCAGCACACTCATTCCCATGGCAACAGACATGCTGGCCAATGGTGATGGAACAGGCTTTCCTGAACTCATGGTCATCATGGCAACACTTGCCAGCGCAGGACAGGGGGCCGGTCACCTGCAACTGCACAGGGCAGCTATCGACTGGCTGACCAGATGGTAAGAATTTTCACAGACATGCTGTTGCCTTATTAAATTTACATCAGGCAAGATTTATTTTTAGCATCAGTACGAGGGCTAAAGTCACCAGAACATTGCTTGGTAAAAAGACTCAAATTACCAATAGCCAATATCAAACAGCAATAAAATATTAAATGTATGAATATTCATTTTAAAATTAGTCAAATTTTTCTCTGCAGCAAAAAGTATTTAACACAGAAGAACGTCGTGGAAAAAGTGAGCACAAACATATCCCAAGGAAAGGTAAGTTTCTATATTAGTATAATTCACCAGTTTATAGAAGTGCCTTATTTTGACTTCATCCAGGTGTAATTCCATTTTAAACACTGGCATTAGCATTTCTGAAGGGAGTTATTAGCATTTTTAACCATTAACTGTCAAGTAATTCATATGCGCCTGTTCCTTGATTTCAGCACGCCAGCATGCTGGAATGCTCATGCCACATCATCTCCTACCTGGCTGATGTGATGAATGCCTTGCGGCAAAGCAGTGGCCAAGGCACCTCAGCACTGCTGATGGAGGGAGAAGAGAAGGCCATGGAAGTGGACTCGGACTGGGTGGAGGAACTTGCAGTAGAGGAGGATGATTCCCAAGCAGAGGACTCTGTGAGATCTCATCCCTTTGTCTCCTTTTCTGTCAATCATCTTGAAACAGGGCCATGTTTTGTAAATATGCAGTATTTAGACCTAAACATGAAATGCTATGGAATTGTTGATGTGAACACTACTGCCGATTACATTATGTATGTCATCTCTTAAGTTTTTTAACTAAACAGAAAAGCCAAATTATTATACAAAAAATCCTTCTGACCAATCTCAGGAATATAGAAAAACAACAAAATGTTGCTCCAAACCCGGTGTAAACCACTTGCCCCAGAAAGTGTTGTTTTCCTTCTGCAGGTTGACTTAGAAGTAAAATACCTCTGGTTGAGGTGCATGTCTCCAAGTCCACCTCACACACTGTCCAGTAGAACAAAGATAACATATCATTTTATTAAAAATATAAAGTTTTACTTTCACACTAATTTCCCAAGGCAATGTTGACCATTGTCTTTATCCAGATGCCAGGAATTCTGCTTGGGCTAAATAGAACAATACATTTTAACATGTTTGTCATTGTTTGACAGGATGAGGACTCCCTTTGCAACAAACTCTGCACCTTCACTATTACTCAGAAGGAGTTCATGAACCAGCACTGGTAAAGAGAAGTTTATTGTTCCCTGTGATTTTAGCTTTATTCTTGAATGAAACCAGGGGTTGTTTCTGTCTTTTGATCTTTTCTTTGTCTTTTTTCTTTAACCTTTATTTATACATGTAATCTCATTGAGACACAGGATCTCCATTTTAAGAGACACCTGTTTCTTGAACAAGTTAATAGACTTTTTAGCAGGTCATAGGTCTTTTGGTACAAACTACAAGGCTGTTGCACCTGAAAATAGATACAGGTGCTGGTCATATAATTAGAATATCATGAAAAAGTTGATTTATTTCAGTAATTCCATTCAAAAAGACTGATATATTTCAAGTGTTTATTTCTTTTACTTTTGATGATTATAACTGACAACTAATGGAAAACCCCAAATTCAGTATCTCAGAAAATTAGAATATTGTGACATGGTTGAATATTGAAGACACCTGGTGCCACACTCTAATCAGCTAATTAACTCAAAACACCTGCAAAGGCCTTTAAATGGTCCCTCAGTCTAGTTCTGTAGGCTACACAATCATGGGGAAGACTGCAGACTTGACAGCTGTCCAAAAGACGACCATTGACATCTTGCACAAGGAGGGCAAGACACAAAAGGTCATTGCTAAAGAGGCTGGCTGTGCACAGAGCTCTGTGTCCAAGCACATTAATAGAGAGGCGAAGGGAAGGAAAAGATGTGGTAGAAAAAAAGTGTACAAGCAATAGGGATAACCGCACCCTGGAGAGGATTGTGAAACAAAACCCGTTCAAAAATGTGGGGGAGATTCACAAAGAGTGGACTGCAGCTGGAGTAACTGCTTCAAGAACCACCACGCACAGACGTATGCAAGACATTCAGCTGTCGCATTCCTTGTGTCAAGCCACTCCTGAACAAGACACAGCGTCAGAAGCGTCTCCCCTGGGCTAAAGACAAAAAGGACTGGACTGCTGCTGAGTGGTCCAAAGTTATGTTCTCTGATGAAAGGAAATTGTGCATTTCCTTTGGAAATCAAGGTCCCAGAGTCTGGAGGAAGAGAGGAGAGACACAGAATCCACGTTGCTTGAAGTCCAGTGTAAAGTTTCCACAGTCAGTGATGGTTTGGGGTGCCATGTCATCTGCTGGTGTTGGTCCACTGTGTTTTCTGAGGTCCAGGGTCAACGCAGCCATCTACCAGGAAGTTTTAGAGCACTTCATGCTTCCTGCTGCTGACCAACTTTATGGAGATGCAGATTTAATTTTCCAACAGGACGTGGCACCTGCACACAGTGCCAAAGCTACCAGTACCTGGTTTAAGGACCATGGTATCCCTGTTCTTAATTGGCCAGCAAACTCGCCTGTCCTTAACCCTAAAGAAAATCTATGGGGTATTGTGAAGAGGAAGCTGTGATGCGCCAGACCCAACAATGCAGAAGAGCTGAAGGCCACTATCAGAGCAACCTGGGCTCTCATAACACCTGAGCAGTGCCACAGACTGATCGACTCCATGCCACGCCGCACTGCTGGAGTAATTCAGGCAAAAGGAGCCCCAACTAAGTATTGAGTGCTGTACATGCTCATACTTTTCATGTTCATACTTTTCAGTTGGCCAACATTTCTAAAAATCCTTTTTTGTATTGGTCTATAAGTAATATTCTAATTTTCGGAGATACTGAATTTGGGATTTTCATTAGTTGTCAGTTATAATCATCGCAATTAAAAGAAATGAAGATTTTAAATATATCACTCTGTGTGTAATGAATATAATATACAAATTTGACTTTTTGAATGGAATTACTGACATAAATCAACTTTTTCATGATATTCTAATTATATGACCAGTACCTGCATGTCTCCCATGAACCCTTTCATAATTTATAATATAGAGGGCTATAAAGATCCTACATACAATAGATTTATATGAATCAGAAGAGTTATTGGCATTTATTAAAAACCATGGAAACAGGACAACTTCACACCATTGACATTGCAAAGAAACAATACACACAATTATGTTCATTTGTTTGGAAATTAACAGATTATCATTGTGTCTGGTTGCTGATAGTGATGTTGACTCCACTGACAATACTGATTAAACTGCTTAGTTTTGATTTCTTAACACTAACGTACCTTAATGCAACAAAAGATTTGTAGTCTTAACTAAAGCGTATAGCAGCATCTTGAAGGTTTTTATGTGCATTCTGTCATGCACATACACAAATGAGATTTAGATATTCGTTTGTTGAAATGCCTTAATGTCGAAATATGCAGGTGACATTTTGTCATGACAAAATAGTTTATGTACTATACATAGTCTTGTCCTGTTCATTTTTATTCTGCAGGTACCACTGTCACACCTGTAAGATGGTGGATGGGGTAGGTGTGTGCACAGTGTGCGCCAAGGTCTGTCACAAAGACCATGAGATCTCCTATGCCAAATATGGCTCTTTCTTCTGTGACTGCGGTGCCAAAGAGGATGGCAGCTGCCAGGTGAGACCGAATACCTCAGGTCATCATGGAAAGAGAACAACAGCGGTAACTTTGGCTTGCAAGTCATTCCCCCATTGACTTCCATCCAGTCATTTCATTTGGTCAGGGTTATAGCTAGCCCACACACGTGGCCAGAAAGAGAGAGAAATCATGTCTGTTAACATTTTGTTTACTGAAAATTCCAGCTTTCCTAGTTAATCATAAATAATTTACTTTTGAATGTGCATGTGATAAACAAACCATCAACTACATTTTACCTTCTGTTTACTGTTAATTAAATTGTTAATTTAATTTGAAGTACAATAGATCTTTTGCATTATTTCTTTGTTTGCAATGTTTGCTTCTTTTGTGTCAGTCTTGTAATAGCAGTAGCTCATAATAGTTTAAAAAAATATAGTGAATGTATATGGTATTGGCATGCAGCAAATTCTAATTATCAATAGTGATATCAGGAATCTTGACAATCCATGATTTTTGTTTACCTTTTGGAGGCAGTTTAGATAGTGTACATCCATCCAACCAGCACCATCTCTCTGACCTTCCTTTTGACTAACTATATACTCCACAATGTGGAGGAGCTAGTAAAGTGAAGACAAAAGCAGGTTATCCGAATTGTAGAGAAGTTAAACAAATATGATTGTATATGCATGCACATAATGTTGCTGTTCTCACTGCTCTACTTTGTGTTCTACCATCCACAGGCCTTGGTCAAACGCAGCCCCAGCAGCGGCATGGGCTCCACCCTGAAAGAGTCTTCTGCCTTCCAGAGTGAGCTGCGTATGCCTGACAGTGCTATCCGCCACCAGAATGCCTCACCCTCAGACAAGGGCAAGGTCACCATCTGTGATGGCAAACCTGGTGATGAAGACAAACCTAAGAAGAGCAGTGTGTGCAAGAGCATTGAGGGCTGCCAGGAAGAGCTGGTATCACAAGTGGTGAGAGAAAATATGTTTTATCTATTCTGAGTCTCTGTCTATCATATGTTTTTTTTGCTGAAGACTTAAAGGACTTGCACTCCCTTTAAAGCAGAGGTATTTTACATGCACTGTACATTGTGTGACTCAAGCTTTTGGCTTATTTCTCCACAACAGATGGGATCATCCACTGCAGCAGTCATACTAGAGATGCTCATGTTTCTCATGGAAGCCATCCAGACCAACTTCCAGCAGGCATCGGCAGTGGGAAGCAGCAGCCGGGCTCAGCAAGCACTCAATGAACTGCATACTCAGGACAAAACTGTGGAGATGACTGACCAGTTAATGGTATGAAGACCTGTTTAATTTAGAGTGGATAGAAAAACCACTTGGTTTCTTCAATTGATTTCTGTAAATCCTATCAGAAACTTCATTGTATGTAATAATATGTATGTAAATTGCTGCGCTTTTGTCTCAGGTGCCCACACTTGGCTCTCAGGAAGGGGCTTTTGAGAATGTGAGGATGAACTACAGTGGTGACCAGGGACAAACTATACGCCAACTCATTAGTGCACATGTCTTGCGTCGTGTTGCCATGTGTGTCCTGTCTTCACCCCACGGCCGCCGCCAGCACCTTGCAGTCAGCCATGAAAAGGGCAAGGTAAGCTTCACAAACCAGTAGGCTGAATCCTGTGATAATGATATTATTATAAAAATATAATTTAAAAAAAATTATTTCTGTGGGGATTGTGATATACCTTAATGAGTTACGTATGAAATGGTAATTCTACATGGTTGAAATACCTGTTAAATTATAGCAGACATCCTTAATCAACATATCATTCTTGACATTAAAAACAATGTCTGCTGTCAACATATTAATATTGTCATTTGATATATTTTAATATAAATTTAAATTAAAGTTGCTTTTCGGCTGTTATTTTTATTTTTTTATTACGTTATATGTTATTGCTTTTGTTATAATTGTCTAAATCAGCCATCACCAGTTTGCAGTCTTCTTTGTCCGAACACCCAATAACCCCAGTTTCTCTCCATCTCCCTCTTTACAGATAACAGTTCTGCAGCTGTCCACTCTCCTAAAACAGGCTGACTCGAGCAAGAGAAAGCTAACACTGACCCGACTGGCCTCTGCTCCAGTCCCTTTCACTGTCCTCAGTCTCACAGGCAACCCTTGTAATGAGGATTACCTGGCTGTGTGTGGCCTGAAGGTCAGAAAGCCCGCTTCTTCTAAATTTAAGATTGTTCTGTTTTGGGTGTGTTTTCTAATCCCATGTGTGCAAATAAACCTATTAAAATGAAAATACTAGACAACAATGTAGATATTTTTGCTTGTGAGAAAAGACCACTACCAAGTTACCCTAGATCATAATCATGGTAGAATTCAGAGTAGCTGTTGATGCTTATAGCATGCCAAGTAGCTTTAGAAGCACTTTTTATATGAATTGCTGCTATATACTGTAGGAATTTGGTATTTGACTGTTCTGTCTTTGTCGTTCTTTCATTTTTCCAAGGATTGCCATGTACTAACTTTCAGCAGCACCGGCTCTGTGTCAGACCATTTGGTGTTGCACCCACAACTAGCAACTGGCAACTTCATCATCAAAGCTATTTGGTTACCAGGCTCACAGACTGAACTTGCTATCATCACTGCTGACTTTGTCAAGGTATGTATACAGACAAGACATTTTGTATGTACCCTTTAATAAGAGTATTGAGCTATTATTGGTGAGCTGATTTAAATTATCTGTTTTCACACTCGCAGGTACTAAACGTGCAACTATGATTATTCAGCTTTTTGCATGGTAAAAACGCTTAATAATACTGTTTTTTTATTCATTTGTCACTCTTGCCAAACAGATTTATGACTTATCAGCAGATGCCCTGAGTCCTATGTACTACTTCCTGCTCCCAAGTTCCAAGATCCGTGATGCTACCTTCCTGTTCAATGAAGAGGGTAAAAACATCATCGTCATCATGTCTTCAGCAGGTTACATGTACACCCAGCTCATGGATGAATCTAGCAGTGCCCAACATGGCCCTTTCTATGTCACAAATGTATTGGAGATAAACCACGAAGACTTAAAGGTAAGCAGGATATATACTTAGGCAATGGAATTATTCCCACAGAATTGTGTGATGTTGTACAAAATGTTATCACATAAACAGGAAAATGTATGATTGTTTATTAAAAGAGTTTACACTATCGCGAGCTCTACAGTGGATTCCTGCTTTTATTTTTTGGAACATTTGATTAAATGTTTGCGCAACACTATAAATCAGTTTGGGGTTTCTTGAAAATGCTGAATGGCAGAAAGCAATAATGAGGTAAATTCTTTCTGTGTGACTCCAGGATAGCAACGGGCAGGTAGCCGGCGGTGGTGTGTCTGTCTATTACTCCCATGTGCTTCAGATGCTTTTCTTCAGCTACAGCCAGGGAAAGTCTTTTGCTGCCACAGTGAGCCGCAGCACCACTGAAGTGCAAAGGCTCTTCCCCATCAACATCAAAGGGTAACAATTCTGCCACAGTATATACAGTCTCTGGGAAATGTAATGGGTACCTGGACGAGCTAACTATGTCTCTATCTCTCTCTCTTGCCCCCCTTCCTTCTTTAGCTCTAATGGCGGCAGCAGTAAGGTTTCGCCTGCTCTGTGCCAATGGTCTGAGGTCATGAACCACCCAGGCCTGGTGTGTTGTGTGCAGCAGACAACAGGCATACCGCTTGTCATCATGGTCAAGCCAGACACCTTCCTCATCCAAGAGATTAAAACTCTGCCAGCCAAAGCCAAGGTAAGGGCCACTTACTGTACTGATGTGGAACAGTCATTAACTGTGAAAATAGAATAGGACGTAATAAATAGAACTTCTGCAATCCGAAACACTGACGTATAAAATTGACAAAGGAAGACCCCCGTTAAAAGGAAAATGGTAAAAAGGGCACGCATGCAATACAAAGTTATGATAAAGACTTTTTTATATATATACTACATACTATCTAATATCAATACATGTAATACAGGGAATAAGTAACACTTACAAAACATGATAATTAAGCCAGTAATTTCAGCAGTAATTGTGGAATTATGTACATGTTTCCCTATGAAAAGTATCACTTGTTCATTTCAACTTCATTGCCATTTTTTAAGGTTAACATGAATTATATTTCTTTTTTCCCCAGATTCAAGATATGGTAGCTATCCGACACACAGCCAGTAATGAGCAACAGCGTACAACCATGATTCTTCTCTGTGAAGACGGAAGCCTGCGAATCTACATGGCCAATGTTGACAACACCTCTTACTGGCTCCAGCCATCGCTGCAGCCCAGCTGTGGCATCAGTATCATGAAGCCGGTCCGCAAGCGCAAAGCTGCTGCTACTAGTGAGTGGAGTAAAGTGCAATTATTTTTTTAATCACCAAAAATGAAAGCAAATGGATCCCAACATACAGTAACTGATAAACACACACAACTCTGAGCATACAAGTGTGATCACCATACCTAGACAATAGCTGGTTATTTGCCAAAATGCCTGGTTAAAGTGGCTATATGTAACTTTCAGTTTGTGTTGATTCTAGCGGCCACTTTGAACAAAAGCAGGAGTGTTTTTACCACACCTGCTGTCGTAAAGGTCTTTTCTTTCCGTTGCTTTATTGCCCACCGTATGTTACTGAGTTAGCGTTACCAGGACGTCATATAGTTGTGATGAATATTTTGCTCTGACAGAAAATCATTAATTTACAATAAGAGAATATGTATCGGATGTATCGTTGCATTTCAGGTGTTGCATACGGTACCTTAGCCTACTTTAGATGTATCGTGAGCTAAACCGGGTATCACTGTCACTGTAATTTAATCTAGGCTACTGGCATACAACCACGTTGCACTTTGTAAAGTTATTTTATGAATTAAATAGACATAAAATAATATATAAATTATATTAAAATACAATTAAGCCTATATAAACAAATCTCCTGCTACCTTTTACCTGGCTGGATACAATAACACAGGTGATACACCGAAATCTGTAACGCTTCATAATGTTTGCTCTGTAGTGCCGTCTAACTGCCGCAAATCATTTTGTGACTGCGGGAAAAATCAGACATTCTTACGTACATAGCATATGCCGTGTGTCTGGTAAAATGTTAGAATTATAATGCAAGGATTTTACTTTCAGCTACCCGTACCTCCAGTCAGGTGACGTTTCCAGTGGATTTCTTTGAACACAACCAGCAGCTGACAGAGGTGGAGTTTGGTGGCAATGACTTGCTGCAGGTCTACAATGGACAGCAGATTAAACACAGGCTTAACTCCACTGGGATGTATGTGGCCAACACAAAGGTAGGGACATTTTAATAAAATTATTCTCTGTTAGAAAAGGTGCGTTTTTATTTTTGTAATACATTTTTACAAATTTGCCAACTGTTCTGGCGTAACAACTGTTTGTACACACTAGTGTAAATAGTCTCACTTATTTGAATCTTCTAGTATAGGTTCAGAAGTACTTAAACACTCTGTTGTACTGTATATGTGTATACATATGTAATCAACACGTCATCTGCCAGCACTAATTGTGCGATTTAACATACACTGGCTACGCTGAGTAATCAAGTATTAGCATGCATCTAAACTAAAAAGATAATGGGACACATTAACCTGGACTTCACAATGGACCTTTTTTGCTAAAACATCCTGAGGCCGTACATACTTACCATGTTTATACTGTAGTTGTACTGTTTTACTATCAGACAAATGATCGTAAACCACAACAAATGAATGTCGTGATTCTGGTTGTTTCCTTCTAGCCTGGGGGATTCACTGTGGAAACAGTCAACAACAACAGTTCGATGGTGATGACGGGCATGCGGGTGCAGGTGGGCACTCAAGCCATTGAGAGGGCTCCTTCCTATGTGGAGGTCTTTGGACGCACCATGCAGATAAACCTGACGAGAGCCCGCTGGTTTGACTTTCCCTTCACCAGAGAGGAGGCCCTGCAGGCGGACAAGAAGCTGTCCATCTTTAGTAAGAGCAAAAGTGTGCGATGATGACTATTGGCGCTTACCCACTGCTAGTACCAGCTCGGCTCGGCCGCGGTGCCCCGTCCTCCAGTTTCCATTGCAGATTTAATACCGCCTCATGCATGAGGCGATCGTGGCTGGTCGTCATAGCGACGCCGCAGGAAACTGCCGCGACACACACACAGAACGTCGAAGGTGTGTTGTTTTTGATTCTCGGCATGTGGCTGTTTCAATTTTGTTTCAAAAGAAACTGGAGGCAGCAATAAAAACACTGCGGGCTAAACTGTTTAAAAATGGCGGGTTTGTTCAAGACACCCTGTCTGTCGCTAGCAATGATGACGCAGTGATTAGTGACGATTCTCTCCGACCAATCAGTAGTGTGCAGGTTTTCAAGTCACCTTTTGGTATCCCCTCAGCTTGCTTGGAACCTCGACGGAGGTGATACTAAAAAAAGTACCTGTTGGCAGGTACCAGGGACTTTTTTTCATAATGGAAACCCAAAAAAGGCGAGAGGCGAGTTGAGCAGGTACCATGTAATGGAAAAACGCCATATATGTGGCTCCTTGTTGTTGATAACATCACCTCTATTTATATCCATTTATGTGGATTACCTTTTACTTCAGGAATCATTTTAGTCGTTTTTGTAGCTTCTTGATGCAAGTTACAGGATTCAACTAAAAAAGTGACACTAAAAGCCCACCATACTGTGACTGTTGAATGTGAATGAATCACAAATCTGTGTTCGTATCCATCCAACCTTTTGATACCAAGATTCCTATGAGTATTTTACTGCTAAATAAAAACAGCGGAAGTAAAATGTTAGCTTATTTATTGGTCCAAAATAACCAATCTCGGTCTCTGAACTTGCAAAACAATTAAAGTGCTCATATTATGCTTTTTGGCTTGTTCCCTTTCCTTTATAGTGTTATATATCTTTTTTTGTGCATGTAATAGGTTTACAAAGTGAAAAAGCCCAAAGTCCACCCCAAAGGGACTTACCATCTCCAACAGAAAACACTGTTCACAAACTGCTCCAAACAGCTCTATTTAGTCCAGCCTTTACTTCGTGACGAACGTGCATCACTTTGTAACACATGTTACAATGCTCACCTAGCTGCTAGTGTGGCACGCCCTCATACTCTGCTTCCAATTAGCTTGTAGTGCTTATCTATGTACTGCGCATGTGCGACTTCCAAAAAAGATGGAACAGAAGTGTGATGCCTCACTCTGTAGATAAAACAGAGAGCTCAACACACAGGGTGAAAAGAGGAGCTGCAGCAACAACAAAAATATGGTGTTTTTTTTTTTAAGTTAAACCATGTAAACCTATTCTGGTCCAACCTCTAAATACAGTTATGAACCTGAAAATGAGCATAATATGAGCACTTTAAATAATTAATGAGCTTAATGCAATAGCTAACCTCTAAGCAACAACATGGTGAGTGAGAGTATAAGCAAAGTTAAAATGAACAGCTCAGAGCAAAATAAGGATATTTATTTTGCTCTGACCTGTTCCTTTTAACTTGGATCTCATGGAATTTGCTGCAGACGGTTTAGAAACCATCTTCTGATGCAGTTTCATCTTCCTGTTCTTTTTAAAGTTGGAGCATCTGTTGACCCAGCTGGAGTCACCATGCTTGATTCAATCAAGATCTACGGTAAAACCAAGGAGCAGTTTGGCTGGCCTGAGGATCCACCAGAGGACTTCTCCTCTGCCTCGGTTAACAATGTCTGCAGTCCCAACCTCAACCAGGGCAATGGCACCTCTGATGGAGACATAGCCACTCCAACCACCACCAGCGGCACTGTGCTAGAAAGGTATGAGCTTTCCTCTTCAGGGTTCATAAGGTCAACACAAGTTGTTGGCATTTACCCTTCTCAACCCCCGGTAGTTTAGTTAACCACACTAATGATCTGATGAGATAGTGTGACCATTTCTTTGACTTTCAAATGCCCTAGTTTGTCACTTTTATACTTTTAAACTATCTTTTATCTACACCGTCAGATTGTGCCATACTGTTATGTCTATCCTTTTTATTCCTGTGGTTATTATTGTTTTATGATTGGATTTTTATATGGTTTTTCCTTAATGATAAAATACATTGATTTGACAGGTATTTATTTGGTTGGCTCAGCTAAAACATTCCTGTGGTTATTTTATTATTAATAAACAGTTTCTCGATTGGTTTTGCAGAAAATGAACTATAATAATATTAATAAATGTTGTGATTTAAAAAAATAAATATATGAATACTGTGATACATGTAATAGATTTTATCCATATTGCCCGCTCCTCCTAGCATATCTTTACGCTTCATGAGTCCAGCTGTGTAGTCTTAACAATGAGGGTTTGTTCTCTGAAGAGTATGTAGTGCATGGCTATCATGATGTCATCTTTTCTTGCATGCTTCTCTTTTGTTCAATGAATCATTTAATTTCACTTGTTTCTTTCTGTGATCCTCACACTATATTTTTTGTTCTTTTTCTTTTGCTCCCAAAAATACAATAAAAAGTTGTGAAACTGAGTCCTTATCAACCTTGGACCGGTTAGTAACTGCCCTTTCTCTGCTTGTTTGTATGGTTTTGTGCATGTGTGCCAGGTTGTGTCCATGCCTAAGACTGTGAACATGCCATGCACCATCTCCACACAACAACAACAACAACAACATTATTCTTTTCCTGAAAACATTTATTCTTGCATTCAGTGTTGTTTTGGCATTTAGATCAGCACAGACTGCAATAGGCTGTGAATTGCTTTTTTTCTCTTTTGATTAGTTGATTTAAAGCAAAATGTGCAGTAGGAGCAGGGTTGATCTTCTTTCTTAATTTCAGGTTGGTAGTCAGCTCCCTTGAGGCTTTGGAAAGCTGCTTTGCAGTAGGTTCCTCCAGTGAAAAGGTAAACCGATTTCACATCTTTTTCTTTGTTGCCTTTAAAAGTAAAACCACGCGTGAATGAACAATCCTGTGTTAAACTTGCAGTTGCTTGTCTTTATGGAGCATTGTTGACTGCATGTTTTTAACTCTGTGTAGGAGAAGAATAAGGCTGCAGCACTGGAGTTGGCCACTCTACTCCTGTCCATGCCGACCCCGGCAGGTGTGCAGCAGCAGACCAAGGGACTTCTTGCCAGCCTGCACACCAGTCGAACTGCCTACCACAACCACAAGGTAAAAACAATCCCACGTGGTAGAATAGACTAAAGCATAGCATTTATTTTTCCAAAATCATTTATATACTGTACAAATAACACTGATTATCAATAAAATGTTGTTTAAAAGTAGTCAAATCATTTAATCAGGTCAAATTACTATGAGTGAAAGATTACATGTGACATACAGTCATTTTAAGTGAGGAAGAGACAATCAGTGAGCCAGGGAAAATGGTGAACCACATCACAAATTTGTATAGGTGACATTGATGAACCTTGAATTCTTTTTACATCAAGGAACCACAGTGGACATAAGTATTGAACAGTTGACCCTGTTTGGAGGAAATAAGCCAACATGGTTGTTTGGACATTTTACCTGAATAGTGTGCTATACAGCAGTGCAGAATAGTCTATCAGTGCTTGTTCATTATTAATCAACGGTTATTATTTTTAAATGTATAACTTACAGAGCAGTTTGTTCAGAAACTGCACCCACAGAATAATAATAGAAACTGAATTCTAAGCGATCAATTACTTTTAGGTGTTACATCTTTGGCTCATCCTATATGTAACTTATGAAGAACTAATGCAACACGTATCTGCCTCCCTCCCTCTTATCAGGACCAGTCCTTGCTGAGTAACGCAGTGCAGTGTCTGAATAGTTGCAGCCGTGAGGGGAGGGAGCTCGACCCTGATGTTTTCCAGAGGCTCGTGATCACTGCCCGCTCCATTGCAATCATGAGACCCAACAACTTGGTGCATTTCACAGAAACAAAGTCATTACACCACGACTCTGGTAAGAGGCTATTCTGCTGGTGACGAATGTTGCCCAAGGCTAGGGAATAGCAATGTATGTGTAAATGATTTATATGATTAACCGATAATGTCAAAAGAAGTTCTCTTGAACGACTGCTGTTTAGGATCACGTTCTAAGTGGCTTGGAGCTAAATATCAGAAAAGTTTCAGATACAACGTATTCATGTTCTTTTCTTCTTAACATAGAAATGACAGAGGATGGGCAAAAACATGTGGATGGTGAAAGTTGTAATTTCATCGCGCAGCTGATGAATAACTTCTGGAAGCTCCATGCCCTAAAACCAAAGAACGCCTTTCTTGCTCCTGCTTGCCTGCCTGGTAAGTTCAAACTCTGGGACCCCAAAAGTACATTGACTCAGTGTGAAATATATGTAGATAAACTTGATGAATAATGTGATGGTGAACATGTGCTCCACTCACATTTCAATGTTTTGTAGAACATTCACACATAATGGTTACTGTCTAGAAGTACTAATTTGATACATGTACATTTGATGTACACCTCATTGAAAAACAGGCTCCCAGTATGTCAAAGTTTTTCTTCTCCTCTATCTAAGGCCTAACTCATGTGGAAGCAACAGTAAATGCCTTGGTGGACATCATCCATGCATACTGCACATGTGAACTGGATTACATCAATGTTGCCTCCAAAATCTACATGCAAATGTTACTGTGCCCAGTAAGTATAGTACTTCTATTAGAATTAAAATTCAATTGGCATTCAAGAAACCATAAGAAATGATCATGAGATATAAAATCGCTATGACTAACAAATAATCATGGTATTTGACAAACTCAGGAAAAAAAAAAAAGTACCATATCTGTTTCCATTGTAACATTCTAACTGCTATCTTTTTTAATACATTTGTTTATTTAAGGCCATTCATAATCGGGAATCAGAATATTACTTGACAAAGTTATAATCTCACAGGATTGTTTATCGGTGTTTTAAGCCCCCAACGTCTACTTCCAGGCAGTGCTGCCTGGAAGGCACAAGGATTAGGTTATGGTTATGGTTAGGGTTAGGTGCCTTGAAGTCAACGGTCGCAGTGCTGCCTGGAAGGAGACGTTGGGGGCTTAAAACATCATCGAACATTAGGATTGGAACTGTTACATGGACTACTGTAGTTAAAGGCAGTATAGACAGACTGTAACCGTTCTGGATTCCATCTCATTTCAGGACACATCTGTGAGCTTTGCTTGTAAGCAGGCTCTGATCAGAGTGCTTCGACCAAGAAACAAACGGCGACATGTGACCCTTCCATCTCCCCCACGCTCCAACACACCTATGGGTAAGTTTTCAGTTGTTTTTTTTTATACAAAGCTTCTATGTATAATATGTTACTTGTGATTTTGTGGAGTTTGGGTATTACAAGTTATGATTTAGTTAGGGATTGGTATTACAAGGCATTAGGACAATTACATTTGAAAAGCTTTTGAGCATACACCTTCGATGCCTGCTATGTGTCGTAAAACAATGTCTAAACAAATAATTGAAACCACCGTTGAGGCTCCAATGACCACAAGTTGATTCAGTTCTGTAAAGCTTATCATTTCTTTCATTAGGAGACAAGGATGATGATGACGACGACGATGCAGATGACAAAATGCAGTCTTCAGTGCTGACTGGAGGAGAAGAGGGTAGACAGGAGAGTCAGGAGCAGAGTGAAGTGGACCATGGCGACTTTGAGATGGTGGTGAGAGAGGCCAATGAAGTCTGTGGGTTATATTTGACATCACTCCTTTATTGTTAACATTGTGGGAGGAAACTGGCACGTGTTGACAGTTGTTTTCAGCTGTCAAAGATATCTAATATAATTGAATTGTTTCCCTTTTCCAAGTACAGCATTGTTCACACATGGTCCAGACCATTAATAAACTTACCCTACAAAGCAAAATGGAATCGCTGATCAAGATTCTTGTTATTTCCCTGGCATAGGAGTTCAATTTCAAATATAAATAAAAGCTGTCCACTATGTGGCGCATGAAAATATGCACAATATATACACAATTATAAATCATGCATGTTGGAGAAATAAATAACACCTTTTGTTTTTCTCTCTCTTCAGTCAGAGTCCATGGTCCTGGAGACATCAGATAATGTCAACAATGGAAATCCATCTCCTCTGGAGGCTCTGCTGGCTGGAGCGGAGGGTTTCCCCCCCATGCTGGACATTCCTCCTGATGCAGATGATGAAACTATGGTAGAGCTGGCCATTGCTCTCAGCCTTCAGCAGGATCAACAAGGTAAGTAGCCAGAAAATACAAAATAAAGCAATAATTTTGTGGTAACTCAGACTACCTGGGAGGCACTGAGCAGTTGATGGCAATTAGCCAGATATAATACCACCAAGACAATTAAAGGGGTGATAGAATGATTATATAGGGTTTTTCACACTGTTCCTTAAGGTCTCCTAATAGGGTATGTAACATTGGTTGGGCTGAAAATTGCCCGAATGCTATTTTATTAGGCCCTTAACTACCCTGTGAATATGGCTCTATTTGGAACAAGAGCTTTTCTTCCAAATATGGTACGCTCATGAATATTTAGATGAGCGGCGCGCTGATTGGTTAGAGCGAACCCCATAGAAACACATTGGAGACGAGACAGCAGGTCTCATATTTCAGACACTGCAAAGTTATACATTGTTTGTCAGGCTATTTCGTTATTAAATTCACTTCTGAGACTTTTTTAAGCGAGAAATCAACTATATAAAGCTCAAATATGGGCCGTTGTTCGAAAATTGATGGCTAATTGCAAATTTAGTAAGACGTGTTGGACTTCAGGAGCTCCACACAGTCTGACGAGAAAGCGGCAACCTCCATACCCAGTAAAAGTCACCGTTTCTCGGTTACTGGACGACCGGGGCTCGGGGCTCCGCGGAGCTCCAGAGCTGCAAGCTAGGCTATGTGTCCCATTTAATCCTATGAAAAGATTGTTGCTACTCTTTCGGCATAACTTTCGTATATTTACAGTTTGAATTTCGTCACGCCACTTACATAACATCTACCCCAAGGTCTTATAAAGCTAACAATGGTGTCCGATTTGAATTTATTGAATTTTTGTGAACATTAGGGGTTTCGTTAGCTGCGACTGTCCCTCCAATCCTATGTTTACAGATCGCGGCTAGTTAGCTTCACTTTCGGCATAATTAAAGTATATTTACAGTTTGAATTTCGTCACGCCACTTATATAACATCTACCCCAAGGTCTTATAAAGCTAACTATGGTGTCCGATTTCAATTTAATGCATTTTTGTGAACATTAGCTAGGGATTTCGTTAGCTGCTACTGTCCCTGCTAGCCTATGCAAATGTTGGGGCGTGACAAAGACCAGGAGTTGAGATGTTGAAGTCAACTTTTAGCTTTGTTGAGATTCGCCCGTTTTCAGCGGCAGTTTCAAAATGTGAGATTTGCATAGTAAAGGGGTATCAACGGGATTTTGAGCTTCTATGTATGTCCTATTTACCTACCGAACTGTCGTTATTCAACTATGACCAGGTAAAATCGGTTTTGCATTCTATCACCCCTTTAAAGGCCCTGAACACCCACACAGGTGTTTCTAGTTAATGTGGCTGATTGGATCTTTTCCAGGACTGTGTGGGTGTGGTTAGACTGAGTGATTGACATCTTCCTGAGTCAACTGTTAGTGTTGTTGCACGTGTTAGGGCGGGACAAATGACACCTTTATCATCCTTATTGGTACAAAGAATTTGTGACCTAATAAGTTCCCATCAAAGCTCTGGCCCACCTTCAACTTGAACAGAGTCTAATCAGCCAGGATAACTGAAAACACCTGTGTGGCTGAACACATCATTGTGAGTTTCCTATAGCTGTAACATGCACTGTAACTTGCAGGCATTGAAATGCTCTTGCAACTAAATAAAAGCACAGTTTGGACATTAGTTAACCTGAATTGTCATGAACATAAATTATCAGATTTTTCTGAAGATGAATATTTCAGGTGAGTTATGTATGTGTAACATTTTTAGGCAGTAGCAGTAGTGCCCTTGGCCTTCAGAGCCTTGGCCTGTCTGGCCAGGCCCCAAGCTCCTCTTCACTGGATGCTGGCACCCTTTCAGACACCACCGCATCAGGTAACAAAACTACCTATGTGATAATGTATGATTGATATATATATATATATATATATATATAGTTAAGAAATTTAAAAGAAGACATTCAACTTTTTTCCTCTTGGCTACAATTTTGAATTAAAGTTGCCAAAATCTGTATGTGTTTGTGACCACTGATAATATTCCACCTTGAGGCTTATAACCTAATCTGTGGCACATCGTGTGGTCTTAGTTCAGTATTTTAAAATTCAAGGAGTTCATCATCTTTTTAGTCTTGTCACCTTTGCTCAAGTAGGTAGTAATTATATATAATAATGCCCATAATAGGTTCAACAGAAGAAATAACAAAAACAGTGACAGTTTGTGAGTAAGTGTTTTGAATGTACTGCATGCTTTGTTACACTGTCGGTGCACAAGTATAAACTAAAAATCATGTATCCTGGCCCAATGACTGCCCTGTATTTACTGTTTCAGCTATTGCTATGATTTCAGCCCCGGCATCAGATGATGAGGGCAGCACAGCTGCCACTGATGGCTCCACTCTGCGGACCTCCCCAGCCGAGCATGGCGGCAGTGTGGGCTCAGAGAGTGGAGGCTCTGCAATCGACTCTGTAGCAGGGGAGCACAGCGGTGAGCAATTTCAGAACACAACCAAATGCGAGACACTTTTTTTAATTTTTTTTATTTTTTTATGCCAGTCTGATATTCAACATGTTATATATGTATGTCTGAAAATAAATCGTATCTAAAAACCATATCAGATATCACTGTATACGTTTTTTACAGACTTTTCAGACAGGTGTTTGAAGAAGTACTAAACCTACACTTTCTTTTTTTTTTTTTTTTTAGCTGTTGATAAATTATGATGGCAATCTACAGTATTTCTTAAGTTACAGATCATCATTCATGGTACCTTGTCCAACATTCCCTTCCCCCACACCTCAGTTTAAAGTTATAACCTCAAATTAAGGTTTTCATAACCTTTCATGCCACTCAGTCCTTTTCAGGTGTCTGTCATTTTTAAGAAGCCCATATCACTTATTCATTTAAAAAATGAAACCTTAACACTTTTATATTTTATATTGCCATGTTTCCAGTTCGCTTAGTTGCATTTGTTCATGCATGTGTGTGTACAGTGTCAGGACGCAGTAGTGCATATGGGGACACAACAGTGGAAGGCCACCCTGCGGGTCCAGGCAGCGTGAGCTCCAGCACTGGGGCTATCAGTACCACCACAGCCCAACAGGAAGGCGAAGGCTCAGAGGGAGAAGGAGAGACCGAGGGAGACATCCACACAAGCAACAGGTCAGACATCCCAAATGCGAGAATAAGTTGATATTAAGTTGGATGGCTCAAGTTTAAGCTCTGTTAAGACCCTACCTCTCCAGAATCCACGGCCACTACCATGACCATGGGGAGGAAAGAGATTTGGGATACATTTGCTTTTGGGGAGCAGTAGGTTGTCTTCATTGAAAAAATACCACATTACGCTCAAAATGGTCTTCTCAGTTGTAGAAGTAAAATGTTTTATTTTTTTATTTTGTGTTTCTTGTCAGGCTACACATGGTTCGTCTTATGCTACTGGAGCGCTTGCTTCAGCATCTTTCTCAGCTCCACAACGTAGGTGGAGTCCAAGCCATCCCTTACATGCAGGTTATCCTCATGTTGACTTCTGATCTGGATGGCGAGGATGAAAAGGATAAGGGTGCCTTGGATGACCTACTAGCACAGCTTATTGCTGAGCTTTGCATGTACAAGAAGGTAACCACAGATTCCTTGTGATGAATCGGGCTTAATGTGTCATTGTTTTACTTAATTTGTTATTCCTCTGTAGGACGTTTCCAAGAAGAATGAGCGTAGCTCCATCAATGAAGTTCACCTAGTCATCATGAGACTGCTCAGCGTCTTCATGTCTCGAACCAAGTCTGGCTCCAAATCCTCTTCTGAGGTACATCCTCTTTCTTTTCTTAGGGCAATTCTCAATGATTTCACCATATTTCACTGAAGTCTAACATATTAAATGTCTAATACAGTAATGGGTGGGTGGTAAGTTAAGAGGGAGGCACACCTGATGGAATTCTGCACTATACTGCGTGAACTTTTCTAGTTTTCTATCTGACTGAATTTCTTCATGGACAGCTTTTACTTCTTCATGAGCACTTGAAACTAAGTTTCTTGTACATTGTACTACATGGCAGGTGCACCCTCTTTCTCTCTTCCAGTCATCCTCGCTTATTTCGAACGCCACAGCGACTGCCTTGCTCAGCCTGGGTGCTATTGACTACTGTCTCCACGTGCTCAAATCGCTCTTGGAGTTCTGGAAGAGCCAACAGGGTGAAGAAGAGCCTGCCACCACCAGCCAGCTCCTCCGCCCACACACAGCCTCCTCTCCCCCAGACATGAGCCCTTTCTTCCTGCGCCAATATGTCAAGGTATCAGATCTTTATTTTTAAAACTTGAAAAGGTGATTATTGTACAAGGATAATGTGAACTTACTGAGTTGCTCCTCCCATTAGGGACATGCTGCTGATGTGTTTGAAGCCTACTCTCAGCTGTTGACTGAAATGGTGCTTCGGCTGCCATATCAGATCAAGAAGATTGCTGACACCAACCCACGTATCCCACCTCCTGTCTTTGACCATTCCTGGTTCTACTATCTGTCTGAAGTAAGCAATTGAGTGTATTATTCATGTGATTTTCCTTTTCAACATCTGTCCACACAAAAGGCATAAATACAACCCTTAATTCTGTCTCAAATTTCTCTTCAGTATCTGATGATTCAACAGACACCATTCGTCAGGAGGCAAGTCAGAAAGCTGTTGCTGTTTATCTGCGGCTCAAAGGAAAAATATCGTCAGCTGCGTGATCTGCACACTCTTGACTCCCATGTTCGCAGCATCAAGAAGCTCCTGGAGGAGCAGGGCATCTTCCTCCGGGCTGGTGTGGTCACAGCCACGTCTGGGTCAGCTCTGCAGTATGACACACTCATCAATCTAGTGAGTGTCCTCCGAACAGCCATTAAGACCACTCATACAGAACTTCTTTTGTATGCTTTTATTGGCTATTAATTATGTTTTTTTTCATGCTCCATTGTTTTTGTCTTAGTAAGCTAACATATTCTGTGCATATATTCCATAGCCTCCATTTACTTAACTTTTGTTAATATTCAATTTTTAAGTTTTTGTGCTCTGAAGCTACTGCCAGCTACTAGTATTGAACTTTCTGTGCTTAAGTGTAACTTGCTTCTCTTGGTACAGATGGAACATCTAAAAGCTTGTGCTGAAATTGCCACTCAGAGGACGATCAACTGGCAGAAGTTCTGCATGAAGGACGACTGTAAGTTGGTTCAGATCAGCTTTCGGAACTTGGAACAAACATCTAAGGCCATTAGGTTTAACATAGTTTGTGTCTCTTTTCCCTCTTATCTGTTTCTCTTCTCTATCCAGCTGTGTTGTACTTCCTGCTCCAGGTCAGCTTCCTAGTGGATGAGGGTGTTTCCCCAGTACTTTTGCAACTGCTCTCCTGTGCCCTTTGTGGCAGTAAGGTGCTGGCCAGCTCCTCCTCTTCATCATTCTCAGGAGGAGGATCGAGTAGTGCTGGACAGGCAGGAGCTTCTCAGTCCTCTCAGAGCAAGTCCTCCAGTAAAAAGAGCAAAAAGGAGGACAGGGAAAAAGACAAAGAGGGTGAGACAAGACACAGACTTTCTCATACTTGATTTTAGTTCTTCTTGTTTCGATGACACACATTGAATGCTTAACAGTGAACCTGAACAGGATATATGGTTATCAAAAAAGGATAGTAGGAGCTAGTGTCTTGACTGTGTTGTGTCTTTTCGGACTGACCACAGGTGATGGAGTTGGCAGCCAGGAGGATCAGCTGTGTATGGCTCTGGTCAGTCAGCTTAACAAGTTTGCAGACAAGGAGACACTGATCCAGTTCTTGCGTTGCTTCCTGCTGGAGTCAAACTCATCTGCTGTGCGCTGGCAAGCCCACTGCTTGGCACTTCATATCTACAGGTACTACAGATATCTAACACAGTGGGACATAGACAGGTTAGTTTAGTCCAAAACTCTAACCCAAAGCGTGTCTAGTTTACACAAGACAGCCTCTTTAAAGGTATAATATGAAGTGCTTTCCTCAAAAAACAATGTATAGAATTATACATATATATTATTATAAGTAATAGTAATAAGTAATACCTCTCAATCATCACTTATGACCCAGTAGAAGTGCGTAGTGGCTTTGCCCCTCCCGTCTCATATCAACGCACAAGTCTAACTGAGACACACACACACACACACACACACAAAAACAGACAAAAAAACTGCATTAGCTCATAATCCGAGAATGTGGCACCTTCCCGCGGAGGTGTGGGTTTATTTGTAGAGATGTTCGGATACCGGTATCGGCTCCGATACTGCCTAAAGCGCTGGTATCTGTAAATATTGAGGTTTATTCACTGATCCGATACCACGTAATAAAGCCCTAAAGAAAATCTAAGTTAAAGTAGTTTATTTATGTTCTTTTTCCGTTATAACTGACTGTCAAACTGGATAATAAAAGAAACTTCTGTGGCGTTCATTGTTTGTTCATGTTTCACAAAGAGTTTAACCTGAGCCAGGCTGACAACAAAGATAGAAATCACATCCATAAAGGGATGGATAGTATACAGTTGTTAAAACATAATAAAATATATGACACGCTGGTATCGGATTGGTACTCGGTATCGGCCGATACGCAAGTTCAGGTATCAGAATCGGTATCGGGAAGCAAAAAATGGTATATGGCCGTCTCTAGTTATTTGTGCTTTAGAAAATAACCCCCATGCAACAAGTTTTATTCCTGCTTTGCACAGCGCTACCTCTCTTCATTCTCTGTCTACCGCGCTTGACCCCCCCTGCGTCCTCTCTGGTTGTTGAGTCGAGAAGGAGTGGCCAACTTTGAACACTGTGTTTACAAACTATAAGCGATACTCACTACATATTTTACCTTTTTAAATGCTTCCTTTTAAATTTAGACTGCCTCAACCCCTTTTTAAACTAATGTGATTGAACATAATGTTGCAGCACCCATGAACAAACAATGGAAAGAATGTGGAAATTAAATCATTAATACATTATTAAATGGTGAAATGCCATCTTTGACATGTATATCTCTCTCCAGGAACTCCAGTAAATCTCAGCAGGAGCTGCTGCTGGAACTGACTTGGGCCATCTGGCCTGAGCTGCCTGCATATGGTCGCAAAGCTGCCCAGTTTGTTGACCTGCTTGGATACTTCTCACTCAAAACCCCTCAGACAGAAAAAAAGGTTGGTTTGAAGGCCTCACAGGCTATGGTTGTACTGGTTTTAGTATAGTAATTGTCATAAAATCTGACTTTGGAACAATATTTTATTAGTGTTTGTACTTTGCCTGGGAATGTAATTTATGAGCTGTGTGTGTGAGAGAGAGATTTAAGTCCTTCCTTGGATATGTAGTCCCTTCCTATTCGTCTTATAGATCGTTTGGCTGCGCTTTAATGTAGTTTGGCCGTCTTGCTTAAAATACAGGGATAATTGGACACAGGAATGCCCAGACCTTTCAATTAATAAATTAGTTGGACTGTGTCCAAAATATATCACTCAGAGCTCTTATCCTGGATGATTAAGCCTTTTTATCATTCAGCACAACATAGCTATGGCAATGATACTGCTGCAAAGTCTCTATAAAATAATGTTCATTGTTTCTTTATTTTATTACAGCTAAAGGAGTATTCCCAGAAAGCTGTGGAAATCCTGAGGGCACAGAACCATATCCTGACAAATCACCCTAACTCCAACATCTACACGTATGTCTACACAAACATGCTACATTGTCACAAGGATAATGCAATTTCAAGTAATGACATATCAAAAACATAAAAATGTAATGATTTGATGTTTCCTCCTGCAGCACTCTGTCTGGATTGGTCGAGTTTGATGGATTTTTTCTGGAGAGTGACCCCTGCTTGGTGTGCAACAATCCAGAAGTACCCTTTTCAGTATGTGCAACACAACTTCACTAAATGGACACAATCTCTAGCCATTAAAGCAACACTAAAGAACTTTTCCTGCTTCAGTCCCCCTACAGGTTGGAAGCGGAATTGTCCATTACATTACATTGTCCAGTTCATTCGACCTATTGACCCTTTACACGTCACGCTCCACTCGCACGAATTATGAACGCCATGACGGACGGCGGAAGAGCTATGCTGTAGATGGACAGCAAGCTAAACTTGTACGTTTTTGTTTGTGGTCTCACATTCGCAATCTGCAGAGTAATCCTCGCCAACACAAGCATGTGTATGTATTGCCTTTCTGTTTTAAATGAGTGATAAATAAAATTATCCTCAACCAGCTAGCTGCCGTGCTAACCAGCTGTCCTGCTAACAGGTCCAACCCGATGATGACCCACATAACTAGCTAACATTGGTTATTCACTGACCTAGCTACATAGCCAAAAAAGAAATCCGTTCCCTTGATCATTTAACTTAACACATACAAAAAATATCGGTTAAATTAAAGATGACATGGCACTGAAACTAGCTTCAAAAACGAGTTAAATGCGGGTCTGCGGAGCTCCTACCCCAGCTAGCTGACGAGCTAGCTGCAGCTAGCTTTGGACTGCTCGCTAGCTGCTGCCCATCGCGTCGTAATATCCACCGGTCAAATCTAAACATAGGCTACACAGCGAATATAATCACAGATAAGAAGATGGCTAGATGTTACAATTATGTGTGGTTACTACTGATCATATACACTCCGTGATTTACTGCATGGATTAACGTGTGATAGATAATTAATGACTGTACTTCCCAGAGCTGGGATGTGTTCAGGCATCCATTAGCTAGGTAGTTGCATTGGCACACCCAGTGAACAACGGTATGTGGGTAGCCACGACCGACCATGTCCTCTAAAAACATGGGCTACGTGTTATATAAATCTTAAGTAAAGAATAGATGTTAATACAAAATAAATCCTAGATGTCTTATCTTTGCCATTATGAGGTACCTCCTCCCCGCCGTTAGCGTAGCATCGCGTACCTGTAACCCAGCCAGCTACAAAGAACTGGTAAGCATCCAGACTTTTAAAAGCTTTGAGATCAGCACCAGTATATGGGGATACCCCGTTTACCACAAAGTGGTACAGATCGGTGGCAGACTCGGTGATTTAATAAGGTCCGTGAAAACGGAGGGAGAATGAATTAAGGGTCGGTATCCAATCCTGCTATCTTCAACTTCTCAAAATACTGCTCTATGTGAGCACCTACCAGATGCCCTACCTCGAACGATAACGGCACAACAACTTGTTGTTCAATAGAAGAAGCCATATGAAGCCAGAAATACAGTTTATTAAGTGTTATGTATTTCAAACTGATTGAAACTATGAAATTTTCCACTCGTCTACTACTGTTTAGCCTGTGCTCCGCCGTCCGTCATGGCGCCATCACGTGGTCGTGTGACGTTTGCAAAGGGTGAAAAGATCCTCTACCCGATCTGGCAAACTTGCACAATGTAATGGACAATTCCGCTTCCAACCTGTAGGGGGACCGAAGAGGGAAAAGTTCTTTAAGTAGACCAGACATTTAGCTAATAGAATTCTAGTGTAAGTTTTTACACACTTGTAAGTTTGTACGGCTTTTGCATTGGTTAAGGTTAGTTAAACTATGGTGTAACATACAACTGTGGCTAATACAAGCTGCGACAGGCTTAGGATGCTCACCTGTATATATACTATTGTTATTTATAAACAAACCATGGCAAAACTACGAATATGCAGACAGAAAAAGGACAAGTCACAAGAACACTAGCCATAGTGTCTTTGTAAGACCCTACTGGCATTAACCGTCTATTATTGTTTTAAACATCGTCTTATGTGTCCTCTGTTTGTCCTGCAGAATATAAAACTGTCATCTATAAAAGTGGACACCCGCTACACCACCACACAGCAGGTTGTCAAGCTTATTGGCAGCCACACCATCAGCAAAGTCACCGTTAAGATCGGTGACCTCAAACGCACCAAAATGGTCCGCACCATCAACCTTTACTACAACAACAGGACTGTACAGGCTATCGTGGAACTGAAGAACAAGTACGTTTTAACAAAGAGTTCCTTACTTTTCACTAATTATGTCTTCATAAGTTATTTATAAATGAACTTTTAAGATACAAAGATTACATAGTGGCCACTTGCCACAATTTCACTCTTTCACTTGACCATATAAAGTAAAAGTTCTGTCTTTCTGTCTGTTTTAAGGCCCGCTCGTTGGCACAAAGCCAAGAAAGTTCAGCTGACCCCAGGACAAACGGAGGTGAAGATTGACCTTCCTTTACCCATTGTCGCATCCAACCTGATGATCGAGTTCTCAGATTTTTATGAGAACTACCAGGCCTCCACCGAAACCCTCCAGTGTCCACGCTGCAGTGCCTCTGTGCCAGCCAACCCTGGGGTGTGTGGCAACTGCGGTGAGAACGTGTATCAGTGCCACAAGTGCAGGTGAGCAGCAGGTTTCCTCTGCAGGTCTGAAAAGGTTGGGGAATGTGTGGAAATGTTTGGAGACGTTTAAGTTAATTGTATTTTAAATTTGTGGTGGTTGTCTATTAGGTCTATCAACTACGATGAAAAAGACCCCTTCCTGTGCAATGCCTGTGGTTTCTGCAAATATGCCAGATTTGACTTCATGCTATATGCTAAACCTTGCTGTGCTGTGGATCCCATTGAGAATGAAGAAGACAGGAAAAAGGTAAGCAGGCACTCGTGTGAAAAGGAAAGGAGACAAAAAGGGGCTTGCCATTTCAAATAATTAGCTTGCATGGCAAATCATAAGTTTTGTCCACATGTTTTTCTGAGTTAGGCAAATCTGCTTCACTTCTTCATGCCGCATCTCTTAATATTGAATGTATTATTTTCCTGCAGGCTGTGACCAACATCAATACCCTGCTGGACAAAGCTGACCGGGTTTACCATCAGCTGATGGGCCACCGGCCCCAGTTGGAGAGCCTCCTGTCTAAAGTCAATGAGGCAGCACCAGAGAAACCACAGGTCAGTCACAAAATGGGCCTTAACAGTTCTTTTTTTTGTCTAATACTAATGTTGGATAAGAAATTAAGGCATGATTAATGTGAAGGAGGCCACTTTGAACACATTTGCTATTAATTGAAATGTATGCAAAGCACAGTTTTTTATTATTTGGATCTGGATTATATTGATTTGGTCTTTCCAAAATCTATTTTCAGCATATGTGACTCTCTGAAATACTTGATTGCAGTTAACTAACAGTATTGGCATGGCAGTAATACATCATGTCCTTTTCATAAATCCCTCTCTAGCAGAACTGCCAACGTTTAAAGTGTTATTTCTACAGTTTTATCTCATGATATTTTTTCTTTTCCTCTGTTGCACTCAGGATGACACTGGAGCAGGTGCAGGACTTGGTACCTCCTCTGCTAATGTGAACAGATACATTCAGCAGCTGGCTCAAGAGTACAGCGGAGATTGCAAGACGTCATTTGATGAACTTTCCAAGATTATACAGGTTAGAGAGGAACTGAGTTAATTTCCCTAGAAACTGCATTAGTGTTTTCCCTGCTCACATATAACTCTGGCCTCTCTCTTTGTTTACAGAAAGTGCTTGCATCTCGTAAAGAGCTTCTGGAGTATGATCTACAGCAGAGAGAGGCTGCCACCAAGTCATCCCGCAGCAGCAGCAGCCACCAGCCCACCATCACCGCCAGTCAGTACCGTGCCCTCTCTGTGCTGGGCTGCGGCCACACCTCCTCAAACAAGTGCTATGGCTGTGCCTCAGCTGTCACGGGTCACTGCATCACACTGCTTCGCGCACTGGCCACAAACCCAGCCCTCCGGCAGATCCTGGTCCTCCAGGGTCTCATCCGTGAACTGTTTGAGTATAACTTGCGGCGAGGTACAGCAGCCATGAGGGAGGAGGTGCGCCAATTGGTCTGTCTCCTCACCAGGTATGTCCCTCCCCCATCTTGTTAAAAAAAAAATTGATAGATTTCCATAACATAAATTTAGTGGGTAAAGCGTGGCACTCAACACGGTCAGAATTATGGGCATTCAATTCCACTGGGGCCACACACGCTCACCAAAAATTGATATATCCCCATAATAATGTTGTACAGAGGGTACTGACCAAAAGGGTTCCCTGAGGGAGGGAAACAAGTCAACCCCCTAACTGCCTTCCACGTCAGTAGGTGCAGTTTAGATTGAGGTGGAGAGACCGTGCAGGGTCTTTATAGCCTAAAGGGAAGGCGGGGCTTCCTATACCTATGTTGTACCTCATTTTCCTCCCTCAGGGAACATTGGTCATATGCATAACCCCCAGGCACTAATGCTTGATAAGGTGTTGGAATGACAGCATATATTGTACATCTAGATTTATCTTTTCATATATACACATTTAACTGTGCATATATACAGTGTATTGCAGTGATGATTAAATATCATTCTGTCTCTTGTTTCCTTTCGTATTATCCTGCTTTAGAGATCATCCAGAGGCCACCCAACAGATGAATGACCTCATTATTGCCAAGGTGTCTGCTGCCCTCAAAGGCCACTGGGCCAATCCTGACCTGGTATGTCCTATTACATGTCCTACTAGAAGCTGAAGGAATGAAGTAAAACAAACATTGAGATTCTGTTGTTGAAATAAATGTTTTTTGTTGGAAAATTACATTTTTGTTTAAAACAACAAATCTCCTGGATTTAGCAGATTTTTTTAATGAAGGTTATGTCTTTGTTGTTAATAGGTCAGTAATCTGCAGTATGAAATGCTGCTGCTGACAGACTCCATTTCAAAAGAGGGAGGATGCTGGGAGTTACGGTTGCGTTGTGGTAAGCCTAATTTCCTAACCTGATCAATTCAAAGGCTGTAGGTGTATTTTTATTTATTTTTTAGATCTGTCAGCATGTGGGGATTAGTTTAATGGGGAATAGCTTATGCATTAGTCTGATTTACTTTTTCAGATTCCTGACTTTGGTCTTCAGACCCTTTTTGTGTATTGTTGCAATTCTGTGTTCTTCTGTGAACGATATTGGTCCAGTTAATAAACAATATGATGCATCACAATACGTACTATACATCAATCTACCATAGACCTGGTCGGCATTACTGGGAACGCCCACTAAAACGTCATTTCTGTTTATGCATTGAGGGAAAACAAACTATTCAAATTAATAAGGGTCGACCTTGTTAGCGGTTGATCTTTACTCTTTCTCATATTTATGATTGTTTTTTGCTTGGTACAATGCCGTGTGGCATTGTGTGCCTTAAATTACTTTTTAAAAATCCTGATCTTAAGTTTTATATACTGCCAAATAGACAGACGGTGCCCGTGTTGTCTTGCTGCAGTTTTAAAAAATTAAGCTCAGGTCTGATGGGGCTTTTCAGTAACCCTCCAACGACAACTCTGGCCATTCCGTTGGGTCGTTTGTCCAGTCACTTATACTGTAGGGACAATCCGACCCAATACGGCTCAGTTTTAGTTTTTATGCATCTTGCTCTGTCAAGCGACAAAAGTGCTTTTGAGTAGACCATACTGGATTAACGCTATATTATCCGGTCAGGGGGCAAGGATTGTTTTCCCCCATGGCGACTCCGCGCCAATCCACGCCCCCAGCTATGACGAGTCACCGACCAAGTGTATTCTATACTCTGCCCTAATACTACTGTTGTGGCTTGAATTAACACTTGGATCTACCCCTTAAGATTTGACAGTGTCATGTTTTCATTTAGCTATCACACAGACGTCGTTATGACGTTGCATTTTAGGTCTTTGTCTGATAGCATTGTAATTTTTGTCCTTGTAGCCCTCAGTCTGTTCCTCATGTCGGTGAATATAAAGACGCCTGTAGTGGTGGAGAACATTACTCTCATGTGCCTGAGAATCCTGCAAAAGTTGATCAAGCCCCCTGCTCCCACGAGCAAGAAGAACAAGGTAAATATGCCATAACCATTCAGCTACTGCTTTCATGGTTTTCCTTTGCCCTTTAGAGAGTTGTAAGTGGCAATGGTGCAAGCTGTAATCTAGAACCACTGACTAATTATACGTTCTATATTTAATTTCAAAAACACCAGCTTGGGAAATGTAAGAATTGCATATGCAGTGTCTGCCATTTTCTACTTGGTTGAATCATGTTCCCTTACGCAACAGTATATGTTTGCCTCCGGTTATAGGATGCTGCTATTGAGTCCCTAACCACAGTCAGGCCCTACAGTAATGAAATCCATGCCCAGGCCCAACTCTGGCTCAAGAAGGACCCCAAAGCATCTTATGAGGCCTGGAAAAAGTGTCTCCCAGCAAGATGTAAGTACTGTCTGAACAAATATGCATTATATCAGTGTAGCAAGATGGTTCTTATTGTTTTTCAGTGAAATAATAAAAACCCACGATAAGGTTTTCACTGTTGAGTTTATCTTGATAACCACAGGCCAGGAAACTGTGTCAAAGCCTCAGGGGAAGACTGAGTTGCGAAGGCAGTACCTGTTGGAGAAGTATGTTTGGAAGTGGAAGCAGTTCATGAGGTCCAAAAAAGGTGAAGGCCTCTTCCCTCGCCTGCTCAAACTGAGCCACAACAACTGGCTGCGACAGGTACAGTTTTTTTTTATTTATTTATTTTTTTTCATGAATACAGTTTTGTTGTATTATACATGTTCTGTTTGTTGTTAGTGTCAGAAGTGCATATATTTTGTTAGAAATCAAATAATAATCATTTTGAAATGATAATACTGTCATATGGCTTGTTATTTAACAAACTTGTTAAAGCAACTTGTTCAATTAAAATTGTTGACAAAAGTTATTTTTGATGCAGGTCCTTTTTACACCTGCCACTCAGGCAGCCAGACAGGCAGCTTGCACTATTGTGGAAGCCCTTACCACAATCCCCAGCCGCAAGCAACAAGTCCTGGACCTGCTCACCAGGTATGAGCCTCAAACAGAAAATCTGCAAGTCAAACAAACGTCACATTATGTGGTATTTAGATTTTCATAAACTGTCATTAGATCACAAAGATTTCCTCATTACTAAAATAATATACAGTATGTTAGTGCATGTACTCTTTGTTACCTTAGTGAATATGTTACCAATAACAGAAAAATATTGTTCCAAAAATTGTAATGCAGCCGACGTATGAAAACTGTTAAAAATAATCAACTAATATCAAGAAAAGTAAATGTAGTGTGGAGACTCAAAGTAGGTTTGAGCGCTTAGAGCCCAACTGTAGACCTGACTTGGTGTAAAATGACTCTTACTGTGTGTCTGTCAGCTATCTGGATGAGTTGAGTGTAGCTGGAGAGTGTGCGGTGGAGTACCTGGGTCTGTACCAGAAGTTGATCAAGCCAACACACTGGAAGGTTTACTTGGCAGCCCGTGGAGTCCTGCCCTACATCGGTAACCTGATCACCAAGGTAATGGTTAAAATAATATAATATTTATAGAATATATAGTACTATTTAGTATATGTAGATAAACTCACTGTTTTTCATAGAATATCTGTACGTGCCACTGGCTTTCTTGATTACAATATTTAGGTGCAGTAAATTGTGTAAATTAATGAAAATCTGAGCTTTAATTTCATGAACATAACATTGTGCTTTTTGTACTTTGCATCATATTTCAAAAAAGGTGGTACTCATGCTGTTAAATATGGCAGTAGAGGTATCCATATGTTTATATCATACTTGATGTCAATATAGCAAATGTAACTGGATCTTTCTCTGTTTAATTGCTTGTTCAGGAAATCGCCAACCTGCTGTCTCTGGAGGAGGCGACACTGAGCACAGACTTACAGCAAGGCTATGCCCTCAAGAGCTTGACTGGTACGTTAGTTTTGGTCCTGTTTTTCTGACCATGAAATTAGACATGACAAGGTACTGTAGGGTTTCAATGAGACTTTTAGCACCATTTCAGAATAAATGATACAGATGTTTTTTTTATTTTTTATTTTTATTTTTTTATTACCACAGATAAATGTTGTTCCCATGCCTTTTCTTGAATATTTTAATGATATGAATGTTTTCGGTGCCACTGCAGGATTGCTTTCTTCTTTCGTCGAGGTGGAGTCCATTAAGCGGCATTTCAAAAGTAGGCTGGTCGGCACGGTGCTCAACGGCTACCTGTGTCTGAGGAAACTGGTGGTGCAGCGCACTAAGCTCATCGATGAGACTCAGGACATGCTGCTCGAGATGCTGGAGGACATGACAACAGGTCTGCCCTGACTCAAACAAAAAAAACAACAGACATGATTATCTAACCGTGTTTAATTAATTAATTGTTGTGGTTCCACTGCTGCATTTTGTTGTGTGTTTCTAGCAATTTTTTGTGTCTATATTAACATAAAAGATTAAAAGTCCAATCACAATTAAAGCTGCAAGCAGCGATGAACGGGCCCTCACCCCTCCCGGCACGTCAGGAGTACTAGCGGGACGCCGGTTTATGCAGCAGTAGATTTTCTAACCATCCGACCCTGCGCACAAGAGTTAAACATTATTTGCTGGGTAGATTGCATGGCACTGGAAATGATGTATTGCACATTTTCCAACACTTCCTCGGTCCATGTATAAACACTAAAGCTTTGCAGTTTGGCATTGTGAAAGTCTTGACATGCTGACCTAATTTGAGAAGGAGCTGTTGTTTTAAAAAGTTCCTTACCTGTAAAGGGCCAAAAATGGTGTGTGGTGGTCACATGACCAGTGAAATCGTCTTTCTTCGCAATTTTGGGTTACATTAGTTGGAGGATTATAACAAATTTGAAATGAATCCCATAAACACCCTAGAAGGAGTTTGGAAATATTTGAATAAAATACATGAAAAACGCATAAAATTGAAAATGTACTTGATAATCGGAGCAACTTTGTCAAAATTAGGGCCTTCCATGTATTAGGGGGTCGCTATGGAGCCCGCTAAACAGGCATGGACCGAATCGCTGTATAATCTCGCAATACTCTCAGGTGAGGGCCATCAAAAGTGTTCAAATGCTAAAAGTAATTGGGGGGCCGCTAGATCTGACGTGCCGTGTCCAAGCCCAATTGCGATATCGATCAATATACTTACTAGTTTGAACATTGGTGCAAAGGTTTGTCAGTGTTTGTGCATCCCAAAGTCCTCAAACGTGTTCGTAATTGAAAATGAATGCACAAAATCCAAGCTGGGTGACTTACTGTCTGGCTTAAACATTTTTTTTAAAAGTATATATGTTCCTAAAGATGAGATCAATGTTCCTGCCATATTTCCTGAACGTCAAAGGAACTTCATCCCAACCCTGGCGTTTGGGAGTGCAATGGAGCCTGCAGAACTTTGTGTGCCTTTTTATTGTGAGATTTCAAGCATCCCAAGTTCCTCAAAAATGCGATTGCGCAGCAGAAAAATAATATAATCCTTTCAAAAACAATAGATTCCTTGCACGTTTGTGCTCAGGCCCTAATTAGGAAGAGATTTGGTTAGGTCTTTAATTACTGCTTCCATATCCAAATAAATCTTCTACTGTTTCCTACGGATGAAGAACTCATGTGTTAAGAAACCTTAACATTATAAATCTTGTTGTGCTGTTCATAGGTACTGAGTCTGAAACCAAAGCATTCATGGCAGTGTGCATAGAGACAGCAAAGCGGTACAACCTGGACGACTACAGGACACCTGTGTTCATTTTTGAGAGACTGTGCAGCATCATCTATCCTGTGAGTTACCTTTTTACTCTGGTGCATTTCAATTAGAAACGTCCTACTGAAAAATGCTTACTGAATTGGTCTTCATCTGGGGCTTTTATTTTCATCCTTTGTGTTTAGGAGGAGAATGAGGTGACAGAGTTCTTTGTGACACTGGAAAAGGATCCTCAGCAGGAGGACTTCCTGCAGGGCCGCATGCCAGGAAACCCCTACAGCAGCAACGAGCCCGGCATTGGCCCTCTAATGAGGGACATCAAGAACAAAATCTGCCAAGACTGCGACCTGGTGGCACTTCTTGAAGACGACAGTGGCATGGAGGTAAAATGTATACTTTAAGCTGCCCTTTCTATTCCCTGCATATTTAAAACACAATTTCTTGTTTTGGTGCTAGCTTGCATTAAACTCTTAGCAGTTTCTCATTGAATTCTAAAAGCTGAGCTGTTGCAAGAGACTTATTTAATGCAACCCTGTTTTCCTCAGCTTCTGGTAAACAACAAAATCATTAGCCTGGATCTGTCAGTGGCAGAGGTCTATAAGAAGGTCTGGTGCCCTACAAATGAGGTAAGAGTCTTAGTGAGTTTGACAGTGAATGGTTGACCCTTTTTAAGAGCGTTTTGATTTGTGCAAATTGTCATTAAATGCTTACAGTAAGCAGTATAGCAGTGTAATAATGCAATTACTATTAGTCATGGAGCCTGCTGGCTTTTTCCCCCAAGGGTGAGCCAATGAGAATCATCTATCGAATGAGAGGTCTGCTGGGAGATGCCACTGAGGAGTTCATAGAGTCACTGGACTCAACCACAGGTTAGAGTAATAGTATTTTGTCCTAAATATCACATATATTAGTGATGCTTACCAATGCGTAAGCAGTTAGCCTCAAGGACCTGCTCTTTGCCTTCACAAGTATTCAATCCCTTCTGAAAGAGGAGTAGAAAACATGAATGTGCAATGTCTCATCACAATTGAGTTTAACCTGACCTTATTACAGATGAGGAGGAGGATGATGAGGAGGTGTACAAGATGGCAGGAGTCATGGCACAGTGTGGCGGACTGGAGTGTATGCTCAACCGGCTTTCTGGAATCAAAGATTTTAAACAAGGAAGACATCTGCTCACTGTAAGCCCTTTACAATAAGACTGTAATCTTTGTTCGCTGACCTTCAAAATATACTGCAACACGTTTGGAAATTTAATCGTCTGCCTACATGAAAAATAAAATGAGTTGTAACAGATTCCAACAGAATAATGTGATTTGAAAGTCTGAAATTATCATTCAGCCCAATCAGCATTTCTCTCCTGCAGTCTAACACAGGTTATTTTAACATTGTAACCCTTTGCTCTGTACTAAGCAGAGCATGGCTATTAATACTGACAATAAAACTACTGTAAAAAAAAAAAAAGTTTATCCATCCAGAATTCCTTTCTCCTTTAAAATGTATTGACATCATAAAGAATAAATATAACACAAAGTGTTGTGTTATATGCAGTTGTAGCTATCTCTTGTGCAGTTGTCATGAATACCAACAGCAAAGCTGCAGAGTGACAAGTATACATTTGTCTCACTCACAGGTTTTGCTGAAGTTGTTCAGTTATTGTGGGAAGGTGAAGATCAACAGGCAGCAGCTGGTCAAACCAGAGATGAACACACTCAACGTCATGCTGGGAACTCTAAACCTGGTGAGTGTTTCAGTGACTATGTAACTGTTGTGTAGTCTGATTAGTGGGCGGGACGGTGATTCAGATACAGTTCAATTAATCAAATTCAAATTGTAGTGCAATCTTAACCAGCCTTTCATAATACAGTTTATTAGTTACTATAAGTGCTTGAGAGAACTGTTTTAATGTCCTTTTCCCTCAGGCTTTAGTGGCAGAACAGGAGAGTAAGGACAGTGGTGGAGCCTCCATAGCGGAGCAAGTTCTGAGCATAATGGAGATCATTCTGGACGAAGCCAACGCTGAGATTTCAGAGGACAAGGTGAGCATCTAAAGCAGATTCACCCTTTTTGAGTAAAGAAAAAAACGTTTGACACCATAATAATATCAAAGAGAGGAAATACGTTATGCTTGTGACTTGTTTGATTCAAACAGGGACTGGTTTGTCTTTTGCAGGGTAACCTGCTGCTGACAGGAGACAAAGATCAGCTGGTCATGTTGTTAGACCAGATCAACACCCCGTTTGTGCGCTCCAACCCCAGCGTGCTGCAGGGTCTGCTGCGCATCATCCCGTACCTGTCCTTCGGTGAACTGGAGAAGATGAGGATCTTGGTGGAACGCTTCAAACCATGTTGCAGCTTTGACAAGTGGGCATCAGCTTTCACTTAAAAAATACACACATATTTCGAGTTTTTAAAATGAATCCTGTTCAGGACTTTAAAGCTTTAGTGTGTAACTTTGTGACATTAATGAACGTCCGTTACATTCAAGCCATTGCCACGAGTTGCTACAAAGCTAATTAAGACTATCAGCTCCACACAAGGTGTGTTTGGGTATTACAGTTTTTGACAAAGTAGAACTGATCCCTGGCTTTGTTTTCTAAGGTACGACGAGGAGCACAGTGCAGATGACAAAGTGTTTTTGGATTGCTTCTGTAAAATCGCTTCTGGAATCAAAAATAACAGCAATGGCCATCAGCTGAAAGATCTTATTCTCCAGAAAGGAATCACACAGAGTGCACTGGACTACATGAAGAAACATATCCCCAATGCCAAAAAGTAGGTCTTCCCTCATCTTCATTTGCCCAAAGAGTCTTATCAAGACTTTTTGATGTAATTAAATATATGTGCTTGATTGTTTAAACCATTCTCTTCTTGTTCTGCACTCTCTCATTAGTCTGGATGCTGATGTCTGGAAGAAGTTCCTCTCCAGACCAGCTCTACCCTTCATTCTCAGATTGCTCCGTGGTTTGGCTACCCAACATCCCCCCACACAGGTACTAAATATTATGAATGTTCCATTGTAAACAGTTCCCATGTATGGAGGAGTAATTGGATAAACCATTTAAACCCATTAGACCCAGCACGCAAACTTAGAATCAACAATACCTTTGTAAACAAACACACCTACCTACCTAACATGACTGGATGTCATCTTGTCTTCTGTTCAGGTGCTGATAGGCACAGATTCAATAACCAACTTGCACAAGCTGGAGCAGGTATCCAGTGACGAAGGCATCGGCACGCTGGCTGAAAACCTTCTGGAGGCGCTGAGGGAGCACAGTGATGTCAACCTGAAGATTGATGCAGCCCGCAGAGAGACCAGATCTGAAAAGAAACGGATGGCGATGGCCATGAGACAGAAGGCCCTGGGAACACTGGGCATGACGGTACACTTTACCTCTTGTATCTAACTTCCCTTTTTTTTCCCTCCATTTTCTTTTTCTTTACTTTGTTTAAATGGTAATAATGTGTATCTCTACCACTGTCACTTTGTTTCATTTACACATCCCAGTGTTGTTGATTTTTGTTTAATGTGTGGTTTATGTGTTTGCCTTTCAGACCAATGAGAAGGGTCAGGTGGTGACCAAGACCTCACTGTTAAAGCAAATGGAGGAACTGATAGAGGAGCCGGGCTTGACCTGCTGTATCTGTAGAGAAGGTTACAAGTTCCAGGTACACATCCAGGATTATGAAAATTGCACTCTTTTAGTTTGGATTAAATTATTTTACGTATCAGCTGCCACTTATAGTAGTTGTAGGCAGATACAATGATGTAACAGCATTCTGACTCACTGAGTAGGACATGGCAATCTCTTGTTTACTGAATCAAGGTGTTTTGAATTAACCCTTCGGTCTTTCTCTTTTATCCTAGCCAACCAAAGTCCTGGGTATTTACACTTTCACGAAGCGTGTGGCCTTGGAGGATTTTGAAAACAAGCCTCGGAAGCAGCAGGGCTACAGCACTGTGTCGCACTTTAACATAGTCCATTATGACTGCCATCTGGCAGCTGTCAGGTAGCAACAAACACCATAATGTACCTGCTGATGTTTAGAGTCCACTGTACAAATGTTCTGCTGTAAACTCACTTTTCATTTGTTCTAATCTGATGTTTTTTCATTTTTCCATTTCCCCGGGGCAGGCTGGCTCGTGGGCGAGAGGAGTGGGAGAGTGCTGCTCTCCAGAACGCCAACACCAAGTGTAATGGGCTGCTTCCTGTGTGGGGGCCACATGTGCCAGAATCAGCCTTTGCTACATGCTTAGCCAGGTAAAATCATGCACACACACACACACACACACACACACACACACACACACACACACACGGTAAAACATTCCTTCGTGTGGCACACAGTAAATCATTCCCAACTGGATTTCTCTCTGGCACACAGGCACAACACATATCTGCAGGAGTGCACGGGCCAGCGGGAGCCAACGTACCAACTGAACATCCATGACACCAAACTGCTGTTCCTCCGCTTTGCTACCGAACAATCATTCAGTGTGGACACAGGCGGAGGAGGGCGAGAGAGCAACATCCACCTCATCCCCTACATTATCCACACTGTGCTCTACGTCCTCAACACGTATGTACCTTTTTGATTTAAAAACGTACAGTATCGGGGCGGCCTCTAGCTCACCCAGTAAGAGCGTTTGCCCCATGTTGGCTGAGTCCTGCAGCGGCGCAGGGTTCGGATCCGACCTGCTGCCTTTTGCTGCGTGTCATCCCCCATCTCTCTCCCACTTTCATTTCTATCCACTTTCAAATAAAGGGAAAAAGCCCAAAAAATTCATCTTAAAAAAAAAAATGTACAGTATCTGACCACAGAAATTACTCGTCACACATTCAATCTGTACCAATGCCCAGATGCTAGATGACACAAACCCAACATTCAGCTGGTATAGTTCATGTATTTCCCTCGTCTCACTTTGCTTTGGAAACTCTGTCACTGCAGTACAAGGGCTACGTCCCGGGAGGAGAAGAACCTGCAGAGTTTCCAGGAGCAGCCATGTGAGAAATGGGTGGAGAGCTCATACGAGGTTGAAGGGCCGCACTATTTCACCATCTTGGCCATGCACATCTTGCCGCCTGAACGCTGGAGGAGTTCACGTTTATACTTCCTACGAAGACTCCTGGTCAACGCACACGCCCGCAAGGTCTCGGCAGTCTGCACCAACAAGTATGACACCCCTTTTTTTTTTTTTTTTTTCCCTCTTTATTTTAAAACTGACGCATGGTTGATGCAGCATTTTTGTCCATATTAGCTAAATCCCTTCACTTTGGATCAAGTTGCGATTTGGGAAGCATGAAATGATCATTTTGCTCCCATGGGGTTTAAGGATGGCCGCCAACGGCAATAATGAAGCCTGTTTCAAGCATTTCTGATATACCAGTGTTGTGTGAAGCACATCGGAGTTAAGAAAACCATACTGGATGCTGTGTACTGTATTTTGGATTATCATATCAAACAAAAAATACAATATATCTTGAAAAACGTTCCTACATTCATCATCTCTTTTTATTATCAGACTCACAGATAAAGTACCAAAGGAATATGCAGTCTATCGCTCGCCTCTTCTCTTCTGGGGCCTGGTGGATCTCGTCTACGACATGTTCAGGGTAAATGTGCATGGTGATGCCACAAACATCATTCAGATGATATTCTACTATGTATGTTGTTTGTTGTTGGCATGCGTTGATCGATTGGGCCCTGATCAGTGTTGGTCATATCTTTGTAAAAGTTTGTGTTTAAAAATAAATCAAAGTTAACGCCTAAAGAAAGGCGTAATGAACAGTGACAGCATAAAACAGAGCTGAAGGTTGACACGGCCAACAGAAACCTCCTTTTAATATAGTCAAGTGAAGTTTGAGACCTCTTTTCTTTGACATTAGTAGTACTGACATCATGTATGATAAAACATGTATTTCCACACTAAAACTACAGTGACTAAACTCACTGCTTCCCCCCCCCCAACTTCTCTTTTTCATCTCTTTGGCCGTACAGAAAGTACCCACCAGCAACACAGAGGGGGGCTGGTCCTTCTCGCTGGCAGAATATGTCCGTCACAACGACATGCCCATCTACGAGTCCTCAGAGCGCGTGCTCAGGGCCTTCCAGGATGAACTCATGCCCGCCGAGTCCTTGTCAGAATTCTGTGATGTTGTAGGTCAGTATACATACACACCTGATTAACTTTATAGCTGCCCAATTATCAAAATTCAAATGATAGAAAGATTATACTCGAAAATCTGAATTAATTTGGGAGAAGGGACAAATCTGCAACGAGCCAACTGGCTGAACTGGAATGGTCTCTGATGCAGCTTTACTTCCTTTCATTTGTGACGTATATGTTCTCAGCTGTGACGTGAATGTTATTAAGAAGCTTGACTTCATGTTTTTCTTCCAGGTCTCCTTGCTGAAATTGCAGACCCAGACCTCTTCCTGCAGGATTTGTTGAACTCTTTGCCCTAATGGTCAACCTCAACCCACACCCCTCCAACACACAACAGCCCTGCAAATAAAGTTGGGACACCTACCAACTGAAAAAACAGATTTTCTCTTTTTACACACTGACACATGCCGAGTACACACACAGATTATACACCATGCCTCTTACTCACTTCCCTCCCCCATATGACCTCTTCAAATTAACTAGAAGCAGAAACTATCTGTTGTCTAAAAATCATCCACCTATGGCAACATCTCTGTAATGTTTAACACAAAAACACAATGGCGTTAAAGGGTAAAGGGGAACACTAAAATAGAATTTACGCTTTGCCCCTCTGATTCAGTCTACAGTTGATGACTGAGTTTCTCGCCAAGCTTGAGACAAGAGATCTGGGACTCTGACATTTTGTGTATTACTGCCAGAATGGCGAGCTGAGAGAATTTAATGTTTAAAAAATAAACGATAGTTGTTCGGTTGATGGGAGTAACTCGTGAATTCTGTTTTAGGTTGAAAACTTTTTCGGCTTTCAAACCCCTCCCCCTCCTCCCCTAATACTGGGGTGCAATGTTAAGGTAACAAAAAATGTTTGGGGATTTGACCCACTGCGTGTTAAGAGTGCTATTTGATTTTATCTTGTTTTCCCTTTTTTGTTTGTTTGGTTGAAGTTTGTTTTTGGTCAGATGTTTTAAAATGGCATTAGGTCTCACCGTCACGTGGTTGCTGACCTGTCCTTTTCTCCGGGGCTCTTGCTGTTGGGTCTTCATGTAGGTTCGAACTGGAAATTGAGTGATGGACAGAAAAAAATGTTTTTTTTTCTTTAGTATGTGTAAGGTTTCTTTTATCAACCTCAAAAGCAAAATGGGGGGGAAAAGAACGAATAGTTTTTTATTTTTTTCCATAAAGCTATGCCTTTGTGACAAAGTGAACTTTGGACTTGTGAAAGATTCCATTTGTTGCAATGAAATATCAGACATGTCTAAATTAATAATAAAACAGACCTACATTATATCCTTTAACACTTTTTTCTTTGACTATTTATTTTGTTATGTTTAATTTCTTCCCCAGCAGTTTCTTTATTTCTCGGGGCAACACTTCTGTGTCAATCCCCAGAATAGATTTCTGGAAAGCAAAGTGCCGCTGAGTTTTATCTTCAGCGATTGATTTTCAACATGCAGACCGTTACTTTGCCGTCCTTGTCCTCAAGCTAAATGCATGGTGTGAAGTACACCCAGTTTGTTAGTTTGCCTATTCCCGCTGCTACAATGTTAAACTGTTGCTGAATGTCTGCTTTTTGAATTTAGCATATGATTAATAAAGCTGTAATAATTCCAAATCAGATCCAGGGTAACCTCTTCTGTCCCAGCTGCTGTTTACACAAATTTGCTGCTCTACAGACAGCATATTTGTTTTCAACTCGGCAAAGGCCTTTTTCACTGACTTTTTAACATGTCCACACACTGTTACTGAATTGTTTTTATTTTATATGTACCAATAACAGACTGGCCCTCATAATATCCTTGCATATTATTGTACTTTTTCCACTATCTGAGAGGCAATCAGGCTGGTGTTGGGTCTACTAGAGACTACATGAAGGCAAACTATAAAAGGCCACCAGAGGGCGATATTCATTAAGACAGTGATAATGTGAGATATGGAAATTGTAACCCCCCTATTTCCTACTCCATGTGAATCAAATGCACTCCAATAATAGTCAAACAACGCATTAAGTTTACATTTTAAAATGGCTATTCAATATAATCATTTTTAATAGGAAATCATTTTTGAATCAAACAATGTGAGGAAAACAATATCACTTTATTCTCAACTTGCATATGAACGTGCACACTCGGTGACATTTTATACTTAACTAAAAATAACCACTCAACACAATGCAAAAACATTTACAAAACAAAGTATGCATTGGCATACACATTTCCCCTTTTATACAAAGGAATATAGCTTTAGTTTAACAACCTCAACAACATGGTCTTCAGGTGACCCGTTTCAATGAGTACTAAGGCTTGAGGCATAAAATGCACATTTTAAGGCCAATTTCTGAATCATTAAGATCACAGGGTATATGGTATAAATCTCCCATCTTTTCCACATTTTCCACAAACTGAAGTAAAAACACCCAAGAGAACACAAGAATTAAAGTCCTTTTTCATCTAAAGAATGTTTTCTATTTGGAGCTTCTTAACAATGTTCAGTACTATGAAGCTTGTAGACACAGTCCCACACATCCCATCTCATGTCCTCTTTATGTGTGTCCACCTCTTACTGGCAGCACAGCGGTGTCACGTCCTCAGCAGGTGAGGGGAACAGCCGCATGGCGTCTCTGGAGGATTTGGTGTAGCCGTTATGGAAAATCAAGGCCTTCTTTACTGTGAAGAAGGAGACCGTCTTGTCCCACACATCAGAGCTGGATACCCCAGTGTTGAGTTGGCTCTCCAGTGCTGAGCGGAGCCTTAGTGCTCTGTCTGTGCATTTCCTCTCCAAAACCATCACCTTACACTTGCTGAGGAGGAAAAAAAGGAGAAACCTCAGATTAATGCTGGATACCCAGACAAAACACCAGTTGAAATTTTGCTTACGGAATCCACAAGTGTAACAAGGCTTGGTTGACCCAATTTACAAAACTGGAACATTTTCTCTGTTACCACAAGCGGCATCAAGCTTGTTGCAAGTTTTTTTTTTGTTCTCCATGTATGATACCTCTGCTGTTGCCCTAACACAAAGGAGGTGAATTGAGTTTTGTTTGTGGTGCTCCCAGCATTGAAAAATTACAAAACTTATCTTTCTAGAATTAGTGTCCCTGTTACTCTGGATAGTCCACATGCCTTTTTGTGAACAGTTTTCATTGGTAATACTCCCTGTTGTTAGTGTGATCTGAGCACTGAAATTCACCTCCATTGTCTTGGAGTGGAGGCAGAAATCTCAGAAACTGGGCAAATAAAAACAAATCTGCAATAGAGGTAAGTGGGTGAACTGAGCCTTTAACGGATCACTTTGATCATCTGCCCCAAAAAAGTCAACAGACACTTCCATTCAATATTGGTGTGTTATTCGTGAGTCAAATTCCTGTATCAAGTGGCAGTCATGGCCCTGATAACCTAACAAAACTCCACTAGTGAAAACAGACCCCATAGTGACCTTGAATGAGACAAAAGTTCCAGGAAAAGAAATGAGTCAAATGAACTTCTTCAGATGAGTTTTCTCCATTTCAGCTTACGTTGTGTGCTGATCCCTCATGGTGAATATGCGTCAAATGGTGTCCAGTCAGTCCAGGCCTGTGTCAGCTACAAGAGGCGTTCAGAGTTATGATTTTACCCACCACGACCGCCCTCCTTTATATACTTATACCAACTTTCCCATCGATTTAATGTGATGCTGGTTCTCACAGTGTTTGGCCAATCACAAAGCAGTGTTATGACAATAGGATGTGAATGAATTAGTTGAATTCATGGGGTACAATGGCCCCAATCCAAACAAACAGGTGGGTGGGGCCCTTCGCTGGCCTCTTGTCGCTCAGCTGATATGCCACAACGAGGGAGATATCCTTGTCATTGTATCGACTGGGATATGTGGTGGGAATGTGGAGGTAAAATGTCAGCCTGATGACGTCCTACATGGAGAAGAAGTTTGTCCATTTGACAACATGGTGGACAAATATGTTCAGTCTAAACCTGAATGGCGTTAGACCTGCGCTTCCACTTTTTATGTAGAAATGTAGACAAAGTTGTGCCTTTTTAAAGGTCTGCAATATGTAAAATCATCACAGGATTAATCACAACTGACAATAATATAGTTTCTCAGGTTGTTTTTACTTGTTGCAGTTGTGTCCTCAATGTGTGTTTTTTATTTCATGCAACTTAGAATTTTTAGGCCCAAACTGTGAAAACACTCTCTCACGCACACATGCACACTCCGTCCCTTTTCTTCTCATTTAACTTTCTGTCTCTATTTCAGCCTCTCCAATTCTCACGGTGAGCGTCTCCCATGCTTGATTGGCTGACAATAGCGTACGATCCGTCCAGATGGTGTGCCTGGAAGCACTGTGTTCCTGGGTGTGTGTGTTGGGAGGGGGGTTGGTCACTCAATCTTTGTTCGATGGGGCACACTTCCTTTGTGCAGCCGGCCTCAGTGTCATTAACACTGAAGTGTGGGAAGCCTGGGACCACAGCGGCTCCCACGTTCCACACAGGCAGGAAGGGAGCGTGTGACTGAGACGTGGCCAGCGGCAGGCAGTTCAGCCAGCTGTGTGTGTGTGTGTGTGTGTGTGTGTGTGTGGGAGGGAAAGTGAATGAGAGTGTGGCTGTCTGTATAAGTATGTGAGGGTTTTAACTGATGTGTGAACATGTGCTGGGAGTGTGGAGACTGTTAGGATGTTTACAGTTGAAGCAGTTTCCTTCTCTAACGCTTCAAATGATGTTCACCTGCAATCAAATTGAAAAGGACAGACTGAATTTCAAAAGCATGACCACTGTGTCCTTTTAACAGAAGTGTCAGAACTGATTTGTCAGTGACACATATTTAGAATGAGAGCATCTGTAACAGAAATAATGCCTTTTGCACAGGAAAACAGCAGGCTATGATAGTTAGAAGTTAAACCAGGAAGTTAGATCTCTAAAATTCACCTGACATCACCTCGTCCACTCCAAACCAGTGAGAAGAGATCAGACAAAACAAAAATACAGAAACTTAACATGCGGAAGAAGAATGAATGTCGCTCTATTAAAACTGTGTGTGGGCCAAAAATCACACAGAAAGAGTCCATACATTCTCTTTTCCTTATCAAGTAGTTTTTATTTGAGTCCTAAAACTTGCAGAGAAGCTCTTTTGTTCATTCATCTCTGAGACGTCTCAACTGTTGCACAGCTCCATGAGGAAAGTCTGCTGTGTCAAACTGGTGGAAGTGGCTGCATGTTGGCCCTTTTCTAATGGTTGGCCCTCTGTAACACCCACGTGTGCCTGGTGGCAGAGGCACTTTGTGCTCAATTACGTGGCGGTTGAGATGACATGAGACAGCGGCGTGCTTCCCTCTGGGGTCACCACTTTCCCATATCAACACAAGCACTGGGTCAGTCTCCCAGCTACACCCCCTCCTCCCTCCCCCCCACCCCACCCCACCCCGGGCTCTTTCTCTCGCAGTCTATTCCTCCACCTGCTCCCCGGAGACACACTCATTGTCCCCACGGCTATAAACACTTCATTGAGCATGTGGCTGCCCTGCGTTCCTCAAAGCCCTTCCCAGCGCTCTCATTGGCTGGTGGACTGTGAGAAACTCCAACAAGCCCAAGACCCACACATTCATATGGAGATTTGGGTGTATAAATACAGGGCAGAGGCAGAGAAGACGGCAGCTCAGATTCAACTGGCTCTTCGCACCGAGCAGGAACGCTCTAACTCTACAGCAATGGCGCCCACTGTTTTTGGACAAGCAAGCTATCCTAAGGAACACCTGACTCCTGCTCACAAGGTAAATTAGATTTCTGTAAAGTCACTTTATAACTCCCTTATTGAATAGCATTCATATAATATGAAAAGGTTTGATTTTATATTCTAAATTATTTTTTTTTCCTCCTTTCTCCAGTTGAGAAAGCCAATGGTGGAGAAACTGCGCAGAGACCGCATCAACACCAGCATCGAGCAGCTGAAATCCCTGCTGGGTCCTGAGTTCCTCAGGCAGCAACCCGACTCTAAGCAAGAGAAGGCAGACATATTGGAGATGGCCGTGTCCTATCTGAGATGCTGGCAGCAGCAGAAGCAGCAGCATCAGACCAGCGCGACCTCTGGCCTGATGATGGGCAGCGACGGCTACTCCCGCTGCTTGCAGGAGGCCGTCAGCTTCCTCTCCCACTGTGAGGTCCAGACTCAGGCCCACCGACGGCTGCTCAGCCACTTCCAGGGCTTGCAGGGGTCCAGCCACAGTCCCTGCACCCTCTCCCCTCCTGGCTCTCCACTCCATCAGGTCAGCTCCAGCAAGGGTCAGGCCAGCAGTGCTCTGTGGAGGCCCTGGTAGGATGGAGGCAGCATCACCTTCACACAGAGAGAAAGAGAACTACGTCTGTGAACGTCATGGACAGAAAGTTGAAGACTTACTGAAGTCTGTTTTATATTGTTGAGTGTTTTACTAGTGTAAGAGGGCACAACGTACCAGTATTCCTTTGGAAGGACTGAAATGATTCAGGTTTTACTGAACATGTACACCATGTGTATGCACAATATACAATTTAAAGTGGTTACTCTGAGATTGTGTTAAATGTTCCTCTGGGGAAAGACAACTTTTGTTTGTTTGTTTTGCAAACGTCACTGAATGATCTTGTTGTAACACCCACATTGGGTTGAAACTATTCAAGTGTCTGAGACACTGTTTGATTTCTGTGTTTAAACTACTGTCTATCTTTGGTACTGAGTATCACTGACTGACATTTCATCAGCTTGTTGTTGATGAATCAACAACATCCCATAAATGGATCCCATGGATCCTCTTTTACTGTAAATCTTATTATGATTATACTTGATTATGACTATGTGTAACCATTTTTTGGCGTACTGTATATGTGAAGGAGTGTTGTACCTGTTAACTGTTCAGTTGTAATGTTCATGATAGATGTTTTTTCATCTTCAAGTGAATATCTTTTATAAAGGCACTGTATATCAATCTTCACTGAAATAATCTGTTAAATTGCTTCCTTGAGAAGTTTGCCTTTGAACTTGAAAAATAAATGGAAAACTTCACATGAAGTTTTGCAAACAGAAACAATAGTAGTGTCTTTACTTTTCTCAGTGCTGACTGAGTGTCAGAGGACAACGTACATATAAAAACATACATTAGAACTGAAGTTTGTGTGTTAGTGCCGACATTAAGTCTTGAATGATTGAATGAATAATCAATGAATGTATGTAGGAGCGCACAAAGAGTTTGTGTTCTGGTCAAGGTTTTGGCAATAACTCCATTAAGGACCACACGCTTATATCAAGTCACACCAGAGAGTTTATCAGCACAGCATTCAACTAACATCACCTTCACTACTGTGCCTTGCTCAACAACATATAAATCAAGGTTTGATTCCTCTTCTTGGATAATACTAAAAAATGTGCTACATCATCAGGTATTCATAATTTACTCTAACTCTGCACATTGACTTTTTTGCCATGTAGGCCCCATACTTCCGTGTGTTCATATTTTAACAGTGTACACACTTTGCATTGTATGTTTTGAAGAATTATTTCAAGAATTGGAGAAAGCCCAAATTCTTCAGTACACTTGTGCAAAGGAGAATACAGCAAATGAAACATAATCATTTCTACAGGTATTGAGTGGTTTCTTATTAGGAGCTGAACATGAGCTGCATTTAAAATAATAGTCTTACTATAATTAATTGACGTAAATGTGTGTTCTGGCGTACAGTGATTTGCTTGCAGTGCAGATTATTCATTTTTAGTGCAAAATATTGTAATGACCTGATTTGAATACAAATGAGTTGAAAACACCTCAGAAATATGATTAATGCTATTCAGGTAAAGTTTTTACTTCACTGACTTGTATCTTACTATTTGCCCCAGTATTTCCCACAGGGATCATTAAAGTGTCCTCTTATTTGAGCTTACTGGTGCACAGGTGTTCAAAAAATGGAAAAACTGGGGGTACACCCCCACATGTCACCCACTTGTGTTGTGGTGATCGTGGCACGCTGTCTCCTGCTTGAATTATGTCTCAAGTGCCACAAAAGTCTTTCACAACTATTTGTGTGTGCAAAAGTTATGGAGAATGTGGCATGCCTGGGACTTTCTCAGGGTCTAGTTGGCCAGGCCAGATGGTCTGGCTGAAGCTGCCTCCCCTCCCTCTTCAACAGGAGATCAAACGCCGTAGCTAATGTGATGTGTAACAAGACACACTTCTATTGTTCCCGTCTCAGGGCCAGTGAATAGGCACAGAGTGTGGGAAACGAGAGATATCACACTCACAGAGAGATGGCTGACGGGAAGCCTCTCTGCGCCGCCGCAGGTCTGAGCGATGGGCGAGACTTTATGGCAGGAATTCAGAGCTCTCAGGCTGCTGGTGGGAGGGGAACTCGTCTTCACACACACTTGTAGACAAAGACCCCCAGCAGCCGCATAGTGCACACTAACTTTCAGAGGATGCACAAATTCACACAAACATGTCTACAATGAAATCAATGGAGGGGACAGATAATAAAGCCAAACATGGACGTGACTTGACAGTTTCTGTGCTTTTAATGCTGCAATGATGAGAGCTACAGACACAAATTAAGAGAGAGATGTTTACTTACATATGGCTAAATATGCAACTGAAGATCAAGAAAACAAGTACTAGACATTTAAAGCACCAAATGTGACACCAAAAATATCAACAGGTCACAAACCTGCTCAGAAGAGTACAGGAGGAAAGTAACTACGTACTATAAGTACATTTACTCAAGTGCCGGTGTAGCTTATGATTGCAAGGTGCTGGTTCCTCATTTAAATATTTGTATTATTTGGTTTTCTATTTCAAGTTTGTTTTCCTTCTCATTGTCTTTTGCAGACTGTTTCAAATCAGTAAAGCACTTTGAAATACCTTCCATTTCATTTATTACACAGCTGTAGTTACAGGTTTTACATATTTGTATGGTGTAGTATTTCTGTTTCTGGCATTTCTACTTGGACTTATTGAAAACTTCTTTTCAGCATTGTAGATGGGTGTCTGAAACGTTAAATTAAAAGAGTCAACACAGACTATGGGCAGACAGACTGCTCTGTGCCAGGCAGTGAAGCCAGTTGACTAGATTTTCCCCAGATGGACTGAGACACAGAGTTTCTGTTTGTCCTGCAACAAAAGATCAATTAACATTCCTAGTGGAGCGTTGAGGAACGGCATGGCTTTTGTAGCTCATTTACCCTGATGTTGGGGACTTGTGGGAAACTAGGGAGACGGGGCTTCACATCTGGGGCCAGCCAGTGATGGGGGCCCTCAGAGGCACACTGCCAACCTGCTCATAATGCTATGAACTTGACACTAATTTGACACAGGGTCTGCAGTCCCACAGAGGACATTAGACAAGAGCTTATGATGAAAGGTTGCCTACAGTTTTTCAGCAGAACTCAGTGACTAATACGTGACTAAAAACAACAATAATCCAAATGTGATTTGTTTCACCTAATAAAACATTCAGTACAGTGTCTAAATAAAAATCCTCACAAAACATGAAACTAAATTAATTAAATATTCATAACTTGAAGTGAAAGTTCCTTTTAAAAATATTTAATGCAAATTTTGTTTTAAAAATCAATTATTCAACTAATCATTTTGCCAACAGTCTCTATGAGGGATGCACTCATGTTACAGGTGTCACATCTCCTGCCATTAATCTGTGTTTAGGCCACTTAGGAGTACATTTTGGTTAAGTAATAGGCCTGTAAAGTCTCATGAATAAAATCGTATTCATGACTTGTTTCCAGGCCCATGTAGACCTACATATAATATATATTATAATAATATATTTTCAATTATTAGAAATTAAATGTGTTTTCTGCCATGGCTTCTTTCTCTCTGAGTGTGATGTATTTAATATGAAAACATTACGTCAGTTTAGTCTTTCTGCATGAACTCAGATGAAAAACTGGTTAAAATGCGCCCCCGTCCTTGTTTTTTTTTTCTTAACGAGGGCAACAACAAACTACAGTAAATCAAAAAGTCATGCTGTGCACACGAGATCATTTGTTGCCCTAATCGCACCTCCGCCCAGCACGCGGTCTTCGACTCGCGCCGCCGAGAACGTGCGCCACTTGCCTGCTTTCACACGCGAGTCAGCAGCAGCCTTTGATCAGAGTCTCTCTTCAGATTATTGCAGTCTTTCTTCACACATTACTGCTGTGGGAAACCGGCGTTTTCGAGAGTAAAGGTGAAATGTAACGTTAAGCAGCGCATAGCTGGAAAAGCAACAGTTGGGAAATTAAATGTTTCATCTGCATCCAATTGACGTCACTCTGTGGAGTTGGTGACCTCACTACTCTTTTACTTTATCTTCCTTATTTTAAACGTCATTTAGCCTAACTCCCGGTGACCCTGTGACCAAAGAAGGGAGTCACCTGTTCTTCTGAAAACAAAATTTTTATGTGTCCAAATACTCCTGTCTGCTACCAAAATGCTTTTTGGAGGAAGGGAAGCTTTCTTTGAAGAGAAAATGAAAGCCTTCAGCTTATATTGTTTTATTGCAGTGAAGCATTTGGTCCTTAATTGCAGTTACCCCCCTTTGAAGACGCTCACTTTTGTGCGCATCACTTCTCCTTATTTTACATCTAAAAAATATAATTTGGACCTTCAGTCCATGATTAAATCTCAGATGACCGCTTGATAACATGTTAATTACCTGTTGCTTATCTTGGGAAACATGCCTCGCACAGATACATGCTCTCTGAGTTATTGACATGTCTCCCATTGTTGTGCTGGGAGTCCCACTGGTCAGAGTGTGGGAACCCCAGCCCTGCCTGGCCACATGGCTTTGTTATGCTAATGTCTCAGTATAAAATGAGGAGCAGCCCCTCCAGGGACATCAGAGCTAAACACTGCAGTCCATAAGAAGCAGCTAACTTCACCTGCACAGACATGGCTCCCTGTTCCACCAACTACTCCTCTATTCACCACATCAGGATCTCTGAGAAAGACAACATCAAAGTGAGTACTGGAGGGGATTTGAAGGGTTTTGCAACAGCTTGTAAAGTATGAATGTGTGATTGTTTATTACTGATTTGAATCATGAACTTACCTACCTGTCTCTTCTTTCCCAGTTGAGAAAACCTGCTGTGGAGAAAATGCGCAGAGATCGCATCAACAGCTGCATCGAACAACTCAAGATCATTCTGGAGAAGGAGTTCCACAAGCAGGAGCCCAACTCCAAGCTGGAGAAAGCCGACATCCTGGAGATGACTGTGAGCTTCCTGAGGCAGCAGCTGCAGACGGGCCTCTGTCAGAGCGATTACAACCAAGGCTACTCTGACTGCTGGAGGGACTCTGTACACCTACTGTCTGCTGGATCCAATGCAGAGGCCTCTGTCACTCCTCTGCAGGTCCTCCAGCAGCAGGAGCAGCAGCTCCATCAGACCCAGAGAGCCAGCAGCTACTCCCCAGTCTGCTCCCTCCTCAGACCCACCACGCTGCAGGACAGCAGCAGCAGCAGCAGCAGCAGAGGCCCTGTGTGGAGGCCTTGGTAGAGACTCTCTAAGACCTGAGGGGACTTTCCCTCTCTATGTAGGAAATATATTTCCAGCCTGCTCACTCATGGTGGGTTTAATTATTGTCTCATCACATTGATGGACAAGTAGTAAAAGCAAAGGCTCTCACTTATTGGAAGGTTGTACTGCTTTGACTTTGATTCACATTTGATGTTTGCTTTTCCGTTGAGTTTAAAGCTGGAAGTTGATTTTGAGTGATAATGGTTTTGTCAAATTTTGTGAAATGACTGTTTACTCCAGTGGAGTTTATCTTTGGACCGCTTGAAGTAACAGTATCTGCCATACTGTGTTACACTGACAGCTGCTGTTGAGAATATTTCTCTTGTGTTTTTGAATTATCTATGCCAAATTGTATGTGAGGATGAGGATCATGAGGATGATGATAATGGTGTGTGTGTTTGTGCATTTGTGCAAATGGATGTACATATTAACATTTTAGTTGATATTGCTGTTTTGCTATCACATTTAGGCACTTAAAATGCATTTCTAAGATTTGTATGACAATTAACAATAAAAAGATACAATCATTAAAAAAACACTGATTCCAGATTGTTTATTTTAATGAACCAAGCGTAAATATTTGTATTGTTATTTGAGAATTACATAAACCTGTCACATTAATAATGCCTTTCCATTTTTGGCCAATTTTCATTATGAACCTTTTTTTAAAACTGTCAGTTTCACGTGATGTTTGGCCTAGGAAGCAAGAGATATCAGAATGTTTCCACATACATAATACTCAGATTAAACGTCATGCTTTGACTTAAAATACTGATATAGCAGTGGCATTTGTTTTTGGGGTTGATGGGGCAAAAGTGTCCAGTGCCCCCATAATATTAAGCCTCGACCCTCCTGTGGCCTCCCTAACTGTGACAAATATATTTTCATACATTTTTAACCCTACCTTTATCCCCAAATAGAGGATATTATTCATGTGCAGTAATAAATAAAATAAAATGTAGTTTAAAACTGAATGAGCATTCTTGTGTTTATTGTTATATGTTTATCGTTAGTCTTTTGTAGAACCAAATCTATGGAGGGTTGGTATTAAGTAACACTTGTGCTTTATATATTTAGTCACCCTAAAATCGCATGTGGCCCCAGCCTGGCCCCTCCATTTGAAATGGTCTAGAACCACCACTGTAATATAAACATTCCCGCCTTTGATTCAAGCCTTATATATAAGGAAACATGACAGCATTTATTTGAATAGTACAAACTGTATTAAATACAGAGCTCATCCCACGGAAATTGTAAAACATGTTTATGCATTGAAACACAAGCAAAGTTTTGAGTGGCCTTGTGTACAAATAATATATTTGACTAAAAACTAAAAAAGTATCAGTTGGAATTTATAGATTTATACATGGCAATATGAATTGTATCTGCATTTCCCAAAGATCTCCCAGATGGCACTGCTTGGAAAAAGCATCCAATAACACATGAATCACATCAGATGAAAAACACACACGCACACACGCACACACACACACACACACACACACACACACACACACACACACACACACACACACACACACACACACACACACACACACACACACTAACTAATGCCTAAAAGACATGTTGTTTTTTGACAGCATACAGACTACATTCACATTAATAGATCAAAACAAAATAAATTTGAAAAATTAAATTTGGATTTCAATAAAATACTGTATGTTTTCTTTAAATTTTAAAAGAAACACTTGCAAGCATGTGTTTCACTTTTAAATCCTATTTCCAAGACACAGCATTGACTTACAATACAGTGCATTACAAAATAATACACAAGCAAAGCATACACAAGTGACCTGCATTTAGTCAAATACTTTCTTCCTTTATTAAAGGCAAATAAGTCACAGCAGTTATGTTCAGTAAACCACTCTAATAATTTGACATACATTTTAAACTTCAGAACAAGTTTACATATTTTTAGTTACATAAAGGAACAAACACTGATAACAACCTCACTGTGAGGCATGAGGATATACTGTGATATCATTTCACTGAAAGAAGCAGTGTTGCACGTGTGCTGAATGATCTCCAGTGTGTGAATCCTTCTTACGTATCTTCTCATCAATATGATGAAACACTAAAAACACTCAGTGACCACATGAGTGAGCAGGCTGGAAATATATTTCCTACATAGTGAGGAAAAGTCCCCTCAGGTCTTAGAGAGTCTCTACCAAGGCCTCCACACGGGGCTTCTGCTGCTGCTGCTGCTGCTGCTGCTGCTGCTGCTGCTGTCCCTGCAGCGTGGTGGGTCTGAGGGGGGAGCAGACTGGGGAGTAGCTGCTGGCTCTCTGGGTCTGATGGAGCTGCTGCTCCTGCTGCTGGAGGACCTGCAGAGGAGTGACAGAAGCCTCTGCATTGGATCCAGCAGACAGTAGGTGTACAGAGTCACTCCAGCAGTGAGAATAGCTTTGGTTGTAATCGCTCTGACAGAGGCCCGTCTGCAGTTGCTGCCTCAGGAAGCTCACAGTCATCTCCAGGATGTCGGCTTTCTCCAGCTTGGAGTTGGGCTCCTGCTTGTGGAACTCCTTCTCCAGAATGATCTTGAGTTGTTCGATGCAGCTGTTGATGCGATCTCTGCGCATTTTCTCCACAGCAGGTTTTCTCAACTGGGAAAGAAGAGACAGGTAGGTAAGCTCATGATTCAAATCGGTAATAAACAATCACACATTCATACTTTACAAGCTGTTGCAAAACCCTTCAAATCCCCTCCAGTACTCACTTTGATGTTGTCTTTCTCAGAGATCCTGATGTGGTGAACAGTAGAGCAGGGAGCCATGTCTGTGCAGGTGATGTTAGCAGCTCCTTCAGGATGACACTGTAAGCTCTGACCTCTCTGGAGGAGCCGCTCTTCATTTTATAGTGAGTCATTAGCATAACAAAGCCATGTGGCTCAGGCAGGGCTGGGGTTTGTAACAAATGGGGACACACATCAATAACTTAGAGGTGAAGCAATCACAGGCTGACCAGTAGAGATAAAAACCATTCCCAAGATATATATCAAGACTGAGAATGATGTGCTGTCAGTCTCTGATCAGGCTGTTGCTTATCTCACACTCCAGTTACACAGGGGAACACAGGCAATATCTCCTGATGTGCTCCCAGGGAATAATTAAACAGAATTGAATGCATTGGTGGCATCAGGGGAAAAGGGATTGGAAGTAAGCATGGTATTATTGATGTAATGCTAGTGTGGAACTAAGATATTTCTTCAACTTTGTATTATACTAGTTTGGAATTTCTATATAGGTCTTATATAATAGGTCTCCTTTGCCAAAAGTAAAAAAAAAACCACATAATTATCTTTTATGGCCACAGTTACGTACAAATGAAGTTTCATTACACATGAGATGATTTTACATAAACTAATAATGGTGTGAGGACTTTAATTGATGAATGCATTATTACTGAAATAAGCAACAAATTCCATGCTACTGAACCTGCAGTCTTAATGGCATCTAGACTGTGATTTGTTCTTCAGTTTTTTTGTTTGTATCATGGGACATCTTGGTTGTCCTATTGTAGTCTTTTGGAGAAAAAGATGAAACACGTGTTTTATATATTGTGTTATGATGAATAATACTTGCAATGGATCAGAAAGCTTGTGAAATAAAACTCCTGAGATCTTCCCCACAGCACATTGCTCTGGTCCTTGGTGTGCTGACAATAAAACTCCTGCTTGTTCACCCATGGCACACTTCTATTGTTGACTGAGGGTATTAATCCGTGAGGGGACAGAGAGACTGTGGGAAAACCAAGCTCAGACTCTACTCACACATCTACTGGTCAATGGCGCTGACCTCCCAGCCACAAAAGGCCTTTTTATCTCTCCTCTCAAACAACAGCCAACAGCACTCTGCAGTGTGTGTGTGTGTGTGTGTGTGTGTGTGTGTGAAGACCAATTGTGCATTTATTTGATATGCAATGAGATGTTACGATATGGTGCAATACTAAAACTTTTCTTTTTGTGACCAGCTGCCACTTGTTGTCAGATCCTTGGAAATATGATCATATCACTTGTTTTGTTGACCGAAGCCGACATTTATAAACTAGAAAAGCTTTACAGGTCACTTAACAAGATAAAAAATCTCAAAAACAACAAAAACAGACAAGACATACACTTGTTAATCAAGAATTGATTTTATAGATACTAGTGAGGCTTTTGTCCTAGTATTTTCAGTTTTGAATATTCTGGAAACAAGTGAAACTTCCTCAGAAACATGAAATGGTCTCACACTAGTGGCAATTTTATTCAGTTTTTCTTTTCCCAGAAAAATGACATTTCAACCATCAGTATTAGTGGGACAGTCCCTACAACAGCTGCTAAGGGCACAGTTGATTTCCTCCAACAGCACACACATGTCCATTCAGTTAGTTTCACTACTTATAAAATGTAATAATTAATGGTGGAAGCCGACTGCCAGCTTGATTTTTTTCTGTCCTCTGTGTTAAAGGGATGTAAACTGTATCTTTCATTTAGTGTTTGGTTTATGAATCAATGCAAGGAAATCAGAGTCTAAGTTTTAGAAATATTAAATAAGGATGATTCTGACACAGCAGACATTTTGACATGGTACAGTAGGAAAAGTACAGGTGAAAACGATAAAATGAATGATGGCTGAATTCTATTTTGTTGCTTAAGTGTCTGGGTCCTTTATTTGTGCATGATGGCTCATTCAGTGTGTTTACATACACACTAATATCCTTATTCTCTCAGAGTCGTATCCTGGTTTGATATGATGTTTACATGGAACATGAGAAACCTGGTTATTCATATTCCTGTATGATCATAACAGTATCCAGGTGTCTGGTTATCTTTGTGCAGTTTGTGTCTTAATTACTCACCATCTCAGACACTATATTATGTAGCAACAAAAACCTGCGACAGTGTCCTGATTTCCATCGGTGTACTCCAGCTAGTGTATCCAGCTCAAAACCAGTTTAGGGGTTATCCTGTTTTCTGAAATCAGGATATGATGTTAACATGTGCAACTCAGAACTAGGATACAGAACATCTGATCATAACCAAAATGTGCATGTAAAAACACTTACTGTCATGCATAGGGGATGGGCCACCTTGGTAGAACAGAGTCAAACTTAATGTTATTCATTACACCTTTGTTTCTTTCTGCTATGACAAGTCAAAATGTCTGCAGTGGAAAAAGCTTATTGACTCCTACTTTTTAATTTGCTTGTCGGTTATATCACACAGTGCTGTATGAAGGGACCTGGATTCAGCTGAATAAGAAATGACTGGAGCTATAACTAGTAATTAAATGACTAATGTATTAGGCTATAGTGATTAAATCATGAACGTAGAAAGACAGAGACAAAGATAACTATAATTTAGTTATTTTCTTTTCCCCTACTGAGACCAATCTAGTAAAAATATATGTACACATACAATTAACTTTTTAAACATAAAAGTGACACCTTATTTCTATTATTGTACCTGCTATTCCTGCATGATACAATACATCAACTAATTCTCACCAACTGAAATAATTACAACCTTTATGGTTTACTCATGGTATACATTTGAATACAGTTCTGGAAATGGGCAGTGGTGTTCATTTGCGGCCTCAGGACAATAATATAAATTTTGGGCATGAAGTAGCCCGCCAGGAAGGCCAGGACGCTGAAGAGTATGGCGAACACGTTTGCAGCCATTGTGAATGGGCCTCTGCTGATGAGGTAGATGGTGAAGAAGCTCATCCAGGAGACCATGTACACCATGAGGCTAAAGGTCACACACTTGGCCTCGTTGTAGTTGGCTGGCAGGTCTTTGCCCATGTAGCTGAAAGAGAAGCAGAGGATGCTGAGCACTGATACATAAGCGAGCTCGAGGCCTGCACCAGGTGAGAGTGTGTTACTGCACTCCAACACAATGCTGTCCTTGTAAAAGTTGAGATCTTGGGACGGCTGGGGACTGTTGACGGCCACACGGAGCACAGAAATGAGCAAGATGGTAATGGACAGCAGGAAAATGGTAAACTCTGGCCCGTGTTTTTTGGCCCACTTGTCATAGGCTGGCGGCAGCTTGGATGCAAATTTAAAAATGCAGACGACCTGGAGGGAGCGCACAGTGATGCAGGCCAGGCACACAGTGAAGCTAAAGATGAATAGAGGCTGCTTGAGGATGCAAGCCAGAGGAGATGGCTGGCCAAAATGGCACAAAGAGCTCATGGCAGCGGCAGTCAGGGCTGCCAGCATCAGGAGGCAGGTGCGGCCTCCAGCAGATTTGGCCACGGGAGTGTTCAGGTTGAGCAGGAGGATTATTGCGGAGCTGGAGGTCATGAGAAGACAGGTGGCCAGAAAGAAGAGCAGGGCGATGGAGAGGGGGGCGTCCCAGGCGAGCAGCAGGACGGTCCTGTTCAGACACTGCTCGCTTTTCGGGGGAGCCCACTCCTCCGGGAGACACGGCTGGCATGTAGTGGATTCTGAGGAAGAGAGACAGCATAGATGTAAAAGCTAGGCTATTTCACATTTAACATTGTTGAGTCATCAAGAGAAAATGTTGCCTTTTTTTTAGGCATTTGTGACATGTTTAGGCACAGCGCCCCTTTTCAAAAAGGAGGCTTGCATCCCTTTAGCGCCTGCATCAGGACATAGTATGAGTACTTAGCGCAACCTGCTGGTCAACCTCACACAACAGCTGAAAAATAGTGTGTTGGAGTGATGGTCATTTTCAAACACCTCTTACTTAGAATAGTTTTCTGGTGTGTCTTTATGTTACCACTTATATTGAGAAATGTAGCAGAGGGGCAGGCCTGGCAGTCGAAGCAGCATGTGTGTTGCCCTGTCAGCAGCTTCTTGTGGCCTCTCAGGCAAGGTGGAGAGCAGATGGACAGGGGCACCTATAAACACAACCGACAGTGTTAAAAAAAGAAAATATATAACGTTAATTTAATTGGATAGAATTAACATTTTCATTTGCAGTGTCTGATTATTATTATTACTGTTGGAATATTTCCCTTTCAAAATACATTGAGTAGGCAGCTGAATAAACAATTTATTTCAGTCAGGGTAATTGTGCTCAGGTCTCTTTGAAATCAGGACAATTCTTCTTACATTTTCATAATTTTATAATTTTATAAACCCTTTGGCAGATTTTCACTAATGGTTGCACCATATTTGCACAATATTAGATCCGAAACTAAAGAGGTTTTAAGCTTTTCACACAAACACTTTACTCCAAGATACTTCAATAGGTCGTACTGGTTTTGGATTTCCTGTGTTGTGCCACTTAATTTGATCAGCATCCACTGTGAGTGTAATGGGATTTGGGCTGAAGGAGCCCACCACTCTGACTGACCAGTCAGTCCCCCTCCAAACCCAGGAAACAATGTCATATCCTGTGGGCGGGTCACCATTCACGTCGAAGTACACAGAGGTGTTGTGCAGGGAGAATCGCACCTCCTTAAGCCACGGGAGCAGCTGAGGTTGAGAGGAAGAAGGAAACATCAGTGCCTAACAAACAAAGTGGTTCTAAGAGATTTTCTTCTTTGCAAAAAGTTTATATCTGCTCACCTCCCATGGATACACCCTCCTCCTTTGGCACTCTCCAGAATCACAACCAAGTGCTTGGTGCAGAGCATGAGCTACAGCATACACTGCTGTATACACATTATAGGAGGAGGTGATGTCATATTCCTCCAGAGAAAACTTCTTCCTGGCGAGGCTGTACAGGTCAGTGCTCTGTAGACAGTCATTGTCTGGGCTCATGGTAACATTGGAGAATTGTGTGTCACTGTGTTGCATTGAAGCCTTAACTACCTTTCTCTCAAACTCCTCAAAACCAAATATGGCTGCGGATTTGATGGCTACGCCAACCACAGTGCCGATGGTGTGGATCCCAGGTATCCCTGATATGAGAGTAGCCACTGACCAGTCCTCTGACCCAATCCACACCTTACCTGTCACGTTCCGCTCAATGACAAACGGGAAAAAGGCCTTGAGTTTTGACTTGCTGGAGAATACCACAATAGTGTTGACTTTGGTCGTCAGTATGCTTTCCACCATGTTCCTCATGATCTGGATTGTGTCATTGCTGTACGAGGGGATGATTCCTTGGTAGGCAATGCAGATGCCATAGTCTGGTGCTTGCTGGGACAGACTCTGCATGCCCTGCAGGCCATAGTCATTGTCACTGCCTAAGAGAGCGATCCAGGTCCAGTTGAAACGGATCAGAAGCTGAATCATAGCTGCCACCTGGTTCTTGTCGCTGGGGATTGTGCGGAGAAAGGCTGGATAGATGAACTTGTTGCTCAGCATTTCATTTGATGCTTCATAAGAGATCTAAAATGACGCAAGAGCATGTGAGAAATGATTCTGCATTCTATGGAAGCCTTTTCATGTCATGTGAAATAAGCAGTAATTCAAGGGCTATGATTTAAACTTTCCAGGTAAGTACTTACTTGTGGTACAAGATAGGCCCCGAGGAAAGCAGCGGGGGTGAAAGATGTGCTGCTGCTGTCTGGCCCAATCACAGCCACTGCCGTTTGACTGTTGTTGTAGTTTGGCTCTCCCTCTGTCTCAGGTGTAGAGGGGCTTTGATACTGCTGCTTCAGCAGGTCCAGTGTGGCCAGGACACTGGCTGGTATAGAGCAGATGTCGTAAAGCTGGTAGCCCAGCTTCACCCCTGGTAAAAGAGGCTGCGGTCCGGTGCTGTTGTTGATTTCTTCCACAGCAAATCTCATGGCTTGCAATAGGTGAAATCCATGTTTGTTGGGTGTACCTCTAGAAAAGGTAACATGTAAAAGGGGAATTAATAATATGAATTAAGACATATGAAGTAAAACTCTAGACTATAAAGAGAAATAACAATATTTTGGTTGATTTTACAGCCAGACCACCAGTGAGATACATTTGATCAGTGGAGTTGGAAGTTAACTGTGTAGTTTAACTCACTCATTGCATGGACCCAATGCAGGCAAAGCAGCACTTGGTCCCTTTGTGTAGTGAAGAGGAAAGAGTCCAGCGATGGAGAAGTTGCCCTGCAGCTGCATCCCCTGTCCCTTAGAGATGTAATCCAGTTCCCCATCAGCGAACTGCAGCATCAGACAGCCTAAGGAAAGAAACACAGCACCAGACAGATCCATACTTCACCTCCACCTCACACACACACACACACACACACTGCTGCTGTGGAAGCATGTGGAAGCTCAGTGAGGTTTGCAAAACGAATCTAGGCCTGTTTCTGAAAGTGTGGATTGATAGAGGGAGGGATCAGAGGATCACATTTGCATCTTTCCGGGGATTGTTGCTTAAGTGAAGAGTATTTGCATGTCAGATTTGTTTGTGTTCCATTCATTAAAGCTGCTGGGCCATAGCATCAGCCCTACAACCCCAAAACACTGTCACTAAGTGATGAAGTTCCACCATTGGTCAGAAGAGTGTAATGACGTCAGTGTTGGTGTTTCCCCATTAGCCATTGTCCTTTCATTTCATTTTATTGGTGTGACACAGGCTTTTACCTCGCCCATCAATCCGCTGAATAACTTCCTCAATGCATGGTGGATGATGTTGTTGTTGCTGTTGTTGTTGTTGCTGCCACAAATTTCAACCGCAGGCTTAGCAGCATGGGCAGAGTATGCTATATGCAGATGAACGGCACACCAATGTGTCTGCATACGCTTGTCTGCCAGCTGCTCTCTGTCGCTCTCTTATTGGATACAAATGAATGTGTGAAACAAGTAGGCATATGTTATAAAAAATAAAAAACAATCACAAACAGCAGTGATACTCGGCTATTTCTAAATAAATATGGTGGGTGGTCATGTTTTTTTTAAGATCATTTTTTGGGCTTTTCCGCCTTTAATTTGACAGAACAGCTAGGTGAGAAAGGGGGAAGACATGCAGGAAATGGTCACAGGTTGGATTTGAACGCTGGACCTTTGCATCAAGGAATAAACCTCTCTGTATATGTGCACCTGCTCTACCCACTGAGTCAACCCGGCCACGTGGGTGGGCATGTTTTGATATCTCATCATGTAAAAAAAAAAAAAGGTCTGTCTTTCACAAACAGAGGAAGCAGTGGTAAAATCAAATGTGACTCCAGATTCCCTCGCCATTAGTCTTTTCCATATTAGACATTTTCACTTTTCATAACAGGTAAAGCACAGGTGTAATTGATTGACTGATTAAAAATATCAAATTAAAAATGACTGAATTACATTTAGCTGAGCTAGTTTCAGGGTCCTGGTATAGTGTGTGCTGCCTCACTAGTACAGCTTACTAGGACACTTAAAGGCAGGGTTGGTAATGTTGAAAAGATTGCAAGATTTGAAAGTATCATGTCCTCAGGGCTCCGTCCCACACAGACATGCACGAGCACTGCTGCCTCGCTGCTTTAAAGAAAGGACCCCAATTTTACTTCATGTATCATTCACCGGTATAAGCAACATTTAATATTATGAATTAATGAATATCTTTATTTCGATTTATCTTAAAAAACATATAAATATAAAATGAATGCATTGAGCTCAGGCTCGTACACATAGGGGTAGAGTACACGCAGTGGGGCAAGCAGACATTTCATTGGGTCTTTCGTAACAGGCCGTGAGTGGTGGGTGTTTTCATAGGATTACAGCAGTATGACGGAACTTTTTCGCTTCTTTTTTCAGAGCCCATAAGTTATTTTTTGCTGTCGGGGTGTAAATACAATTTCAAACAATATATAAAAAAGAGTGTATATTGAAAATAGTTACCAACCCTGCCTTAAATAGAAGTGAGTCATTGTTTTCCAAGAGAATGCCACTTTTCAAGCCCCTGGAGGGGGCTTCTCCTTCACATTCCCTTGCAATTTATATATTGTATCTTCTTTATTCATTTCTACATGTGTAAATAAAGACATAACAAAAAATCACATCTGCTTTTCCTGCTATGACAAGTCAAAATGTTTGCTGTGAAAAAGGTCTGTTGTCCATGCTGACTCACTGGCAAGGTTTACTGGGAAACTAGAAAGGAACATTAATGTCATTAGTTAATAATTAGTGTTTTTGTTGATAATTTACTGTAAAATGTCCTCCAGGAAAAGGTTTGTGCAGGTGTAGCTGAATTTGCATTTTGGTTGACATTTGAGGTTCATTTTGTTAAACACACCTGTTGTACTAACATACAATTTGCCTGATACTCACCTGCGTGCAGGACCCAAACCCATTGCTTTGACAGGAATATTGTGCATTTTGTCAACCACAGCATTATGGAGGCAAATAGACATGTAAATGTACAAGTCAGTACAAACACACAGATTTGAGTTCAAATATTTGCATTGTTAAGCTTTCCTGAAAAATAAAAAGTACTTGGTGACTGCTTTTATGATCATTTCTATGAAAACATGCAAGTCAGGCATCTGATTTTAAATTAAATTTTCAGAAAGAGACTTTCAGAAAGTTTTCTCAAACAGTGTCAGATTACCTGTACACATCTTTCTAATGAGAAATAGATGAAATCAGTAACATGTTACAGTGATTGGTTTAATAGTAAAGCAGGAGATTTCTTAGTCCTCCAATTGTCAGGATCTATTATTTATTAAAAGAGGGAATCATTATAATTATAATGTTTCTACAATTTGTTGTTGAGGATTTTAAAGTAATTGAAGAATAATGTTCAGTCATGGTGAACGCTCTTATGGGCAGTCTAAGTGTGCTGCTGACAATTTCTGCTCTAGGTAAATCTCACAATTTAAAACACAAGCAGCTGAAGACTCTGCTGTTCAAGCAGGCCTTTACTTAGTCGAGGGGCTTTTATGGCTGTTTGTATTTGTATTTCAATTTGCTTGTATTGTGACTTCTTGTGTTGTATTGCATTTTATTGTGAAGCACTTTGTGAATTTTATCTGTGAAAGGTGCTATACAAATAAACTTTACTTACTCACTTACAATTTAAGAGCAAATAATGAACAAATGCATCATAGTTTCAGGTTCATCAATCAAAAATATAATTTATCATCAGTGTCAAGTTATATCTAATTATTTAAATAATCAATTCATTACTTTGTTTAGGGTTAATGTAACAATACAGCATTCAGGTACAGTATGATGAAAAAAGTTAAAATAAAAGTTTAAACAAACCATTATATTATTAATTAAGAAGAAGAAAAAGTAACCAAAAGAATGAACAAACTAAATTCTAGCTTCTAATTCATAAATCAAGCTACTGTATTGATATATCCATGAACTATATGTATATATATAATATATATATATATATATATATATATATATATATATATATTTCATTATAGTATCTAACTTATATATATTTCATCAAATACAAAGTAACTTTAATCTGTTTTTGCAGCGTTTTTTTATTAAACAATCAACAAACATTTCTTTCAGCAGCTATATCATTATTGTGCAAATAATGGTATAGCCTGCACATTCAATTGGAGTACATAAATAAGTAATATAATAATTTAAAATGAATGAATATTTGATAATAATAGTAAAGAAAAATAAGTGAATGGAAAATAAATAATGGTTGCAATTGAGTAAACTGAAAAAAAAAATATTTATATTAAGGGAGACTTAAATTGAATTGAATTATTATGCTATTATATAACATCATTGCTCTTTGTGTGTGATATATGCACAATAAGAATATGAAATTTACAATAAAACACATTTCATTTGAGCTAAAATATCTTTCCTTTTTAATTTTAACAGAATTCCCAGTTTTATTGAAAACATTGCTGTATATCAATCACAAAACCAGTTGAGACCTGCTTCTGGCTCAGTGTTAAAGAATGTGCATTTATTATCAACATAATATTCCAGCAACTATATAATTTGGTACAGTACAGAAATATGCATAACAAGGAAAATGAATAAAACAAAATAACATGGCACACATAAGGCTTACTTAATAATAAGGCTTACTTAATAATCAGGCATAATATTGAAGTTTGCATAATGTTTTTATTTATTTTAATAATATTTTTTATTACAGGTTTTAAATGTGATGGGGTTTGAGTTCAGGTTCAAGTTCAAAGTTTTGTTGCCATACGCACAGTAAGGAAACATGTTTCTCTGTACAATGAAATTCTTCCTGTGCGGTCCACAGAACAATGTAAAATCTACAATATATACTACCAATATACAAAATAAAAATAAAACAATTTTAAAAGGCAGCATGTGAAAAATAAAGCAATAATAATAATAATAATAATAATAATAATAATAATAACAATAATAATATGTAACAATACAGTAACAGTAACACAGTGCAAATGTAAATAGTGCAACATTAAGAATGTAACAGTTATGAGTATAAACTCCTATCTGCTGTTTGGAGTCTGATGGCAGCAGGAAAGAAATAGTTCTTTAGTCTGGAGAATACCCTTATACATATGCATGCTTATATGCAGGGGTACAGAGTTGTATATTTCCATCCCTGGGTACAGGCAGAGCCTCTCAAATTATCTGGTAGAGGGTACATGTAGTATTGATGTACAGTGGGGAGAACAAGTATTTGATACACTGCCAATTTTGCAGGTTTTCCCACTTACAAAGCATGTAGAAGTCTGTAATTTTTATCATAGGTACTCTTCAACTGTGAGTGACAGAATCTAAAACAAAAATCCAGAAAATCACATTGTAGGATTTTTAAGTAATTCATTTGCATTTTATTGCATGACATAAGTATTTGATACATCAGAAAAGCAGAACTTAATATTTGGTACAGAAACCTTTGTTTGCAATTACAGAGATCATACGTTTCCTGTAGTTCTTGACCAGGTTTACACACACTGCAGCAGGGATTTTGGCCCACTCCTTCTTACAGACCTTCAGGTTTCGGGGCTGTCGCTGGGCAATACGGACTTTCAGCTCCCTCCAAAGATTGTCTATTGGGTTCTGGTCTGGAGACTGGCTAGGCCACTCCAGGACCTTGAGATGCTTCTTACGGAGCCATTCCTTAGTTGCCCTGGCTGTGTGTTTCGGGTCGTTGTCATGCTGGAAGACCCAGCCACGACCCAGCTTCAATGCTCTTACTGAGGGAAGGAAGTTGTTGGCCAAGATCTCGCGATACATGCCTGGACATGTGCTGGCTTAAGCAGGGGGACCTTGTGTGCGCTGCAGGATTTTAATCCATGACGGCGTAGTATGTTACTAATGGTTTTCTTTGAGACTGTGGTCCCAGCTCTCTTCAGGTCATTGACCAGGTCCTGCCGTGTAGTTCTGGGCTGATCCCTCTCCTTCCTCATGATCATTAATGCCCCACGAGGTGAGATCTTGCATGGAGCCCCAGATCGAGGGAGATTGACCGTCATCTTGAACTTCTTCCATTTTCTAATTATTGCGCCAACAGTTGTTGCCTTCTCACCAAGCTGCTTGCCTATTGTCCTGTAGCCCATCCCAGCCTTGTGCAGGTCTACAATTGTATCCCTGATGTCTTTACACAGCTCTCTGGTCTTGGCCATTGTGGAGAGGTTGGAGTCTGTTTGATTGAGAGTGTGGACAGGTGTCTTTTATACAGGTAACAAGTTCAAACAGGTGCAGTTAATACAGGTAATGAGTGGAGAACAGGAGGGCTTCTTAAAGAAAAACTAACAGGTCTGTGAGAGCCAGAATTCTTACTGGTTGGGAGGTGATCAAATACTTATGTCATGCAATAAAATGCAAATTAATTATTTAAAAATCATACAATTTGATTTTCTGGATTTTTGTTTTAGATTCCGTCTCTCACGGTTGAAGTGTACCTATGATAAAAATTACAGACCTCTACATGCTTTGTAAGTAGGAAAACCTGCAAAAATCGGCAGTGTATCAAATACTTGTTCTCCCCACTGTATAATACACGAGTAGGCATACACTATGGATGTATTAAGAGGCCTCCACAGGGTACAGGGGCTGGCTGTCCATGGGGTGCCAGGCTCTGCCTGCGTCACTGCTGTGCGACGCACATGTCGAGGTGAAAGTGCAAGCTGCCATTTTTTCGAAGGAATCTTGAATCCTATTCCTGATTAGACAAGCAAAGACAAACTGTGAATCTCACCGTCACTCTTTAGCAGTTTAGTTTAATCTGTTTGCGTACTAAAGACATACTCTGCACGAATATTACAGAAGCTCGGTTTATTTTAACCCGGGTTAAAGCGCACAGGCTTAGCCCAGGGCTGCACTGGGCTGCTTAGCTAGGCTAGCTAACGTTAGCTGTGGCTGTAAACAAACACTACAGACAGCGAGGAAACAGCAGCTGATAAACGAGCTCGCACTTTTCAGGTTTGTTCAGTAGATGTGGTCGATAATTCCGTTAGAGAACGAGCTAACGTAACGTTAAGACGTAACGTTAGGTGGAGCGGGCGGCAGGAGGCAGTTTGATGCTGCGTGTCTGCAGGTTAGCGACACAACTTCAGTTTTGATGACATTGCGAGTTTCTCCAAACTAGGTCGGAGCTCAGTTTCTTTAGAACGGGTCGGGGTCAGTCGGGTCACGGGGAAACACACACTTATACCGGCATGTCGTCCTTCTCCGAGTCGGCCCTGGAGAAGAAGCTGACGGAGCTGAGCAGCTCGCAGCAGAGCGTCCAGACTCTCTCTCTGTGGATCATCCACCACCGCAAACACTCGGGCCTCATCGTCAAAGTGTGGCACAGAGAGCTGAAAAAAGGTGAGAACTGTCAGTGCTGATTGTTGCTGCAACGTATATTGATATATGTTGTTGATTTTGTGCGACAAAACACAATATTGGTAACGTGAAAGTTGAGGTAATGTATCAATGTGCCAGGATATCTACTACAACTTGTAGTTAACAGCAGTGGTGGAGAAATATATCCTTAAGTAAAACTAATACCACACTGTGAAAATAATCAACTACAATCTAAAGTCCTGCATTCAAAACCTTACTTAAGTAATTCAGTAAGTACTATCAGCAATATGTGTTAAGTATCAAAAGTTAAAGTACTCATTGTGCAGTAAAATGTTCCCTGTCAGTGTTTTGCTAATACATATGATGTTTCTGGATGCATATTACTTTTGCATTAATGTGTATGTTGCATCAGACTGCTGTAGATGTTTAAGGTTATCCTCATTTTAACTCTTCTGTTGGATAGTTTAATCTACAGCAATGCATCATATTCTACAAGATAAGAAAAGGGCACCATAAAACGCAACACATCACATTTAGTTAAAAACGGGTCATGTTGACATGTCTTGGTATTATTGATGGTGTATTCTGTTTGAATGGCTGACCAGATCTGAGATAGGTGACGATTCAGATGTGTTGAACCTAGCTAGATCAGGATGGAGAGCATACACCAGAAACCTGTTGCTTTTTTAGTAAAGAGGCATGACTTCCTCTAAAAAACTGTTCCTCCACTATGACTATTGCTATAATGACAAAACATACTGGAAAATAAGTTGCTTAAGTACAGTACACAGGTAGGTTTAAGAAAACTAATACAATAATACATTAAACTTAATTGCAAACTAATTTAGCGTGCATTGTCCATCACTTTTGACAATATAGTGTAAAAGTGTTTTTTTCTTTTTAAAATCTTGAAAATATCATGATTTTATGTGACCCTCCAGCTAAAAGCTCCAGGAAGCTGACATTCCTGTATCTGGCCAACGATGTCATCCAGAACAGCAAGAAGAAAGGACCCGAGTTTACCAAAGACTTTGAGACTGTCCTCGTCGATGCCTGCTCCCATGTTGCCAGGTAGTTGTGATGTGACCACTCTATGCTTTCAGACTGCTACAAATAAGTGTGTGTGTTGCTTGCTGCTTTTTGAGAAATAGTTAATTATCTTAATGTAGTCCTACTTAAGGCTGTTTTATGCTTCTGCGTCGAATCGAAGGCGTAACCCCGCACACCCCTCTGCGTCGGCGCGAACCCCCCTGACGGGGTTATCCGTTTGTAAAGTTTTTATATGTAAGTAACGTTTAGAAATTAGCACTTCGCCAGCAAGCAGTACTTTGTGGGCAGTTGTGCTAAAGTTTGCTTGCTAACATAAACTGGCTGGCAGACACCTCGCAAATAACCTCAGACCGGTGTAGCTACGGCCGTAGCTACGGCGTGGAGCTGACGCAGAAGCATAAAACAGCCTTTAGAAACCTGCCTCTACAGCTAAAGGTTGTTGTAGTTTTTCCTTTTTGTTTACTACAAATAATTCTACAAATGGGACTTAGGTGTCTCTCAAACTAAAATGGGCTAAAGCAATAGGCTACGGGTAAATATAACACATTTGGTCCAGTTGTCTGGCAACAAAACACTGTTTCACGACACCCAAGTTGTTGGGAGGAATTTGCTACGTTTTCTTGAAACACCGTTTTTTCTATGTTTTGAAGTGTAAAAATTATCTTTTTAATCAATCTTCTCTCCTTCTACTACTGTACTCTACTGTCCCACCTTCCTGCAGTGAAGCAGATGAGGGCTGTAAAAAGCACATGGAGAGACTGCTGAACATCTGGAAAGAGAGAGCCCTCTACAGAGGAGACTTCATTCAGCAGCTCAAACTAGCCATAGAAGACTCTAACAGCCCCAGGCCTTCAGGTTAGATGACTTAGGTCATTTGTTTGTTACATCATTACATTTATATGTACAGTATTTGTCATTGGGTGTGTGATACCACACAATTTGGTTTTGATCTGATGCCAAGTAAAATCAGGAACAGGATCACTAATACTGATACTTTTTTATTATTAAAAGCAGCTAATGGAATAAGCATGTAGGGAATTAATAGGCTGCTTTGAAATATATTTTAATTACCACTATAAAGTATCAGTAGTACTGATACTTAAAGTACTCATATTATGCTCATTTTCAGGTTCATAATTGTATTTAGAGATTATATAAAAATAGGTTTACATGGTTTAATTTTCAAAAAACACCATATTTTTGTTGTATTACACATTGCTACATCTCCTCTTTTCACCCTGTGTGTTGAGCTCTCTGTTTTATCTACAGAGTGAGACATCTCACTTCTGTTCCATCTTTATTGGGAGTCGCACATGTGCAGTAGCTAGGTAAGGACAACCAGCCAGTCAGAAGTATGAGGGCGTGCCATGCTAGCACCTAGGCGAGCAGTATAACGAGTGTTACAAAGTGACGCACGTTTGTCACGGAAGTAAAGGCTGGACTACAATAGAGCTGTTTGGAGCAGTTTGTGAACAGTGTTTTCTGTTGGAGATGGTAAGTCCCTTTGGGGTGGACTTTGGGCTTTTTCACTTTGTAAACCTATAACATGCACAAAAAAGATATACAACACAATAAAGGACAGGGGAAAAGCCAAAAAGCATAATATGAGCACTTTAAGGTATTGATCCGCTAACCCCTAGTATTTGTTGCTTCAAACCTTTTATACTGATCCATAACACACATTGTAGCAGAAAAATCCTTGAAAATGTAATGGTGTTAGTTTACATATTGTGGGACACTTTGACAGTCCTAACGATTCCCCTTTTGTTAGAGGTGGAATTGCGTGTTGATTCCATCCATCTTCATCCGCTTATCCGGGGTCGGGTCGCGGGGGTAGCAGCTCCAGCAGGGGACCCCAAACTTCCCTTTCCCGGGCCACATTAACCAGCTCCGACTGGGGGATCCCGAGGCGTTCCCAGGCCAGGTTAGAGATATAATCCCTCCACCTAGTCCTGGGTCTCCCCCGAGGCCTCCTCCCAGCTGGACGTGCCTGGAACACCTCCCTAGGGAGGCGCCCAGGGGGCATCCTTACCAGATGCCCGAACCACCTCAACTGGCTCCTTTCGACGCAAAGGAGCAGCGGCTCTACTCCGAGCTCCTCACGGATAACTGAGCTTCTCACCCTATCTCTAAGGGAGACGCCAGCTACCCTCCTGAGGAAACCCATTTCGGCCGCTTGTACCCTGGATCTTGTTCTTTCGGTCATGACCCAGCCTTCATGACCATAGGTGAGGGTAGGAACAAAAACTGACCGGTAGATTGAGAGCTTTGCCTTCTGGCTCAGCTCTCTTTTCGTCACAACGGTGCGATAAATTGAATGTAATACCGCACCTGCTGTGCCGATTCTCCGACCAATCTCCCGCTCCATTGTCCCCTCACTCGCGAACAAGACCCCAAGGTACTTGAACTCCTTCACTTGGGGTAAGGACTCATTCCCTACCTGGAGAAGGCACTCCATCGGTTTCCTGCTGAGAACCATGGCCTCCGATTTAGAGGTGCTGATCCTCATCCCAGCCGCTTCACACTCGGCTGCGAACCGATCCAGTGAGTGCTGAAGGTCACAGGCCGATGATGCCATCAGGACCACATCATCTGCAAAAAGCAGCGATGAGATCCCCAGCCCACCGAACTGCAACCCCTCTCCACCCCGACTACGCCTCGATATCCTGTCCATAAATACTACAAACAGGATTGGTGACAAAGCGCAGCCCTGGCGGAGGCCAACTCTCACCTGAAAGCGAGTCCGACTTACTGCCGAGACAGCCGGATTGGATGGCCCTGAGAAGGGACCCCTCACCCCGTACTCCCGCAGCACCTCCACAGTATCTCCCGGGGCACCCGGTCATACGCCTTCTCCAGATCCACAAAACACATGTAGACTGGTTGGGCATACTCCCAGGCTCCCTCCAGGATCCTTGCGAGAGTAAAGATCTGGTCCGTTGTTCCACGACCAGGACGGAATCCGCATTGTTCCTCTTCAACCTGAGATTCGACTATCGACCGAACCCTCCTTTCCAGCACCTTGGAGTAGACTTGGAGGGGGGACCACCACCACGGTCTGCCACTCCTTAGGCACCGTCCCAGACTTCCACGCAATGTTGAAGAGGTGTGTCAACCAAGACAACCCCTCCACACCCAGAGCTTTAAGCATTTCTGGACGGATCTCATCAATTCCTGGGGCTTTGCCACTGTGGAGTTGTTTAACTACCTCAGCATCCACCACCAGGGAAATTGATGCCAATCCCCCCTCATCCTCCAGCTCTGCCTCTACCATAGAGGGCGTATTAGTCGGATTTAGGAGTTCCTCAAAGTGCTCCTTCCACCGCCCTATTACCTCCTCAGTTGAGGTCAACAGCGTCCCATCCTTACTGTACACAGCTTGGATGGTTCCCTGCTTCCCCCTCCTGAGGTGGCGAACGGTTTTCCAGAAGTACCTTGGTGCCGACCGAAAGTCCTTCTCCATGTCTTCTCCGAACTTCTCCCACACACGCTGCTTTGCCTCTTTCACGGCAGAGGCTGCAGCCCTTCGGGACCGCCGGTACCTTGCAACTGCCTCCGGAGTCGTCTGGGATAACATATCCCGGAAAGACTCCTTCTTCAGTCGGACGGCTTCCCTGACCACGGTGTCCACCACGGTGTTCGTGGGTTACCGCCCCTTGAGGCACCTTAGACCCTAAGACCACAGCTCCTCACCGCAGCTTCAGCAATGGAAACTTTGAACATTGTCCACTCGGGTTCAATGCCCCCCCAGCCTCCACAGGGATGCACGAAAAGCTCCGCCCGGAGGGTGTGAATTGAAAGTCTGTCGGACAGGGGCCTCCTCCAGGCGTTCCCAATTTACCCGCACTACCCGTTTGGGCTTACCAGGTCTGTCCAGAGTCTTCCCCCACCCCTGACCCAATTCACCACCAGATGGTGATCGGTTGACAACTCCGCCCCTCTCTTCACCCAGTGTCCAAAACATATGGCCTCAGATCAGATGAAGCGATTATAAAATCGATCATTGACCTTTGGCCTAGGGTGCTCTGGTACCAAGTACACTTATGAGCATCCCTATGTTCGAACATGGTGTTCGTTATAGACAATCCATGACTAGCACAGAAGTCCAACAACAAACAACCACTCTGGTTTAGATCAGGGAGGCCGTTCCTCCCAATCACGCCTCTCCATGTGTCTCCATCATTACCCACGTGCGCGTTGAAGTCCCCCCCCAGCAGAACTATGGAGTCCCCGACTGGAGCCCCATGCAGGACTCCACTCAAGGTCTCCAAGAAGGCCGAATACTCTGAACTCTTGTTTGGTGCATATGCACAAACAACAGTCAGAGTTTCCCCCCCCACAACCCGCAGGCGTAGGGAGGCGACCCTCTCGTCCACCGGGTTAAACTCCAACGTAGTGGCGCTCAGCCGGGGGCTTGTGAGTATCCCCACACCCGCCCGGCGCCTCACACCCTGGGCAACTCCGGAGAAGAAAAGAGTCCAACCCCTATCCAGGAGTATGGTTCCAGAACCAAGACTGTGCGTAGAGGTAAGCCCCACCAGATCTAACCGGTAGCGCTCCACCTCCAGCACAAGTTCCGGCTCCTTCCCCCACAGAGAGGTGACATTCCACGTCCCCAGAGCCAGCCTCTGCTGCCCGGGTCTGGTCCGTCAAGGCCCCTGACCTTCACTGCCACCCATGTGGCAGCGCACCCGACCCCAGCGGTTCCTCCCACAGGTGGTGGGCCCATGGGATGCGTGTTGATTACTTAATTTAAAAATAGCTCAATGGTGACGTAACTGCCATTTTACTATAACTTTCCCTCTGCTTCTGGCAAAATTTCAGAATAACCTAAACGCTAAATCAAGTGGAATAGCTTTTCACACTCAAAAGATCATAAACAAAGGCAAACAATTGCATTTAATTATTGGTGTTTTGAAGAGGCCAATTTGTTTTATGCTGTTGTCTCATATATAGTATAATATGTAGGTTAAACTACATCATTTAGTGATATTGATAATATGTGGTGATTTTTCTGTTTTGGTCTCCAAACTTGACTTTGCAGAAGAGAAGAAGGCTGTGAAACGCAGCTATCAGAAGATCCAGGAAGAAGATGAAGATGACGACTACAGAAACCACGCCTCCCCTCACAACTCGGACATCTCTGCAACTCAACTGGTAGGAGGCCTTTACGCTGCTTTTGTTGTTCTTCTCGCTCTCGTTTCTCACCCTTCCTTCCTACCTTCTTATTCTTTGACAGAAAGTTAGTTTTATAAGTCTTACCTACTGCACCTTCAACCTCCTCTTTGACTCATGTTAACTTTCTCCCTCTATTCTCTTTAAACACACTCTTGACACACACTTTCAGACAGAGGAGCTGGTGAAGGCCCTACAGGACTTGGAGAATGCTGCATCAGGTGACGCAGCAGTTCGTCAGAAGATTGCCTCGCTGCCGCAGGAAGTACAGGACGTTTCCCTGCTGGAGAAAATCAGTGGTAAGATCTGAGAGCTCAGCTTATTCTCAGCATGGATTTGCAGTATTCTTTTTTCCACGTTATTAAAACATGCTAAATTGTATTCATTTTATTCATTTTTTATATTTTAAAATTCCTTACATAGCCTCTTGTTCTCATGCAATTTCCGCATCATTAAAATCAGATGTATAGATAATGCAATAACAAAAGTAATATGATAAGGCTCTGAAAAAATAAACAAATTCACACACAAGCAATAGAAAGTCAAATAAGTTGAGCTGGGATGAACCTTAAATAAAACAATGCATACAGTGTTGAAAGTAAAATATAAACAATTAAGAATTGTTAAACAGGTGTTGCTCGCAATTAGCTTCTTACAGATAGTAATTTTATTCCATTTACACAGCAATATCCTATACGTGATGTTAGAAAATATACACTACTAAATAAAATAAAAAAGAAATAAATATTGAGACAAAATATACCATCGTAAAAAGAGCCCTGTATATAAAGAAAATGAAAATAAATGGCATATTCTGTGACCTTAACGACCCACTTTGGCACCAATCTAGACAAGGAGGCGGCAGACAAGCTTTCGAAGACGGTGGATGAAGCGTGTTTGCTGCTTGCGGAGTACAACGGCCGACTGGCTGCAGAGCTGGAGGATCGCAGGCAGCTGGCCCGCATGCTGACTGAATACATCGGCAGCCAAAAGGAGGCGCTCATGGAGAGAGAGAAGAAACTAGAGGCAAGGCACCGCATACACAAACACAGCAGTCGACAGCATGCCGAGAACTGAAACAAAGATCTGTTTGTTTTAAAGTTTCTCCTCGGCTAATTAATGATGAGTGTCCAGTCACTTTTGAAATAAATATAACAGAGCACTTTCATTTCCTGAAAGAAACCCCATTTAAAGGTGTTTTTAATTAACTGTCCTTCTGTTGAGAAGTCAGCACTCTGGTGGTAATCAGACAGTCGACTGTGTTATTAAAATGGCAAAGATCTGAATGCAGTCAAATCTTAGTTTTTTTTAAAATCTTGACACACAATACAAAATGGACTGTGCAATCCTCATGCAGCTTGTATTTGAATGTACAACTCCTTACTTGTCAGCACTGTCAAACAGCGTTTAGCATAGATTTGTCAGAATGTGTGACCGCCCAGCTTGTCAGAGCCAATGTGATCATGGAATGGAAACACAAGTGAACCGTCAACCTGATTTAATTATTAATTTAATAAATTAGGTCTAGTTACAATTTTTTTACTTTTGGCCATGATTACATTTTGTAATATTGTTGTACTCGCCAGTAATTGCTGACATCTGAAAACTTGGTAACATCACTGAAGTCAGACTGGGCAAGAAACACGAGCAGTCAGAACAAAAATCATAACTAAAAACTGTGTAACACCCACCACAGTTTATAGACTTCCTGGGTCACCTTTTACCTTCTTTTGAAATCAGGGATTATTGCTGACATTTCCGGTGCATCCACTTTTTAATCTCCAAATAAAGTGGTTGAGTGTATCACCTTGTTTGAAACTTCTCTGATCATATGACTGCTTGTATTAACATACATGTTTTCAGGTTTCAGAAATGACTTTGAGCACAGTATAATAATAACAACTCATAGACATGATGGCCAAAGTAAATAAGACCCGAGTTGTACTGCACCTTAATTATCTTTTAAAGCCACATTCTGTCACCAAAATGTGTTTCAAACTTGTCAGAAAGCTGCAGTTACAAGGTATTTTGAAGGAATATTGCGATAACTGTAATTTGTAAATGAGTAATCATCTTTAGCTAACACCTGTGCTCTGTCGTCGTTTCCTCTGCAGGAATATAAGCAGAAACTGGCGAGGGTGACCCAAGTTAGGAAAGAGCTAAAGTCCCACATCCAGAGTCTCCCTGACCTCTCTCTCCTGCCCAACGTGACCGGGGGTCTGGCCCCGCTCCCGTCAGCCGGAGACCTCTTCTCTACCGACTGAGAGGTCTTTGCCCAGACAACCTAGCCAGATGCCCCTCTCCACCCAAACCCAGCCCCGTGTTTGATTAACAGAAAACTTCCAGCTTTGTCACCAGCCCGAGGACACATGTGGTCAAACCTCTCCCGGCAGCAAGCTCACCTGCTAACTGCTAACCAAACCTGCAGGACAAGAGGGAGGAAGGGACATTTAAAACAAGGTTTGGTGAAATCAAAATGCTTTGCAGAGGAGAACGGAGACTCTGTCAGCCTGGATTTTTCCAGCACTTGCTCGATTCCACTCCACCAGCTTGGAACGACTTTGTTTCCCATTTGTTTTTATTATTTTTTTAATGCTGGAAATGTCAGTAATCTAAGAAGAGGGGCGGGGTAAAGAAGCAAAACTTAGACAGACATGAATGTTTGCTGTCAGGACGGGTCTTTCTGTGTGGTATATTGTGGATTCAGTAAGCAAAGGTGGGCCGTTTGCTCTCACAATTCTCAGAGATTGTGACTACACTGTGAAGAGGATTTACCATTCATTAGTTTTATTTTTTGCTTTTCAGTTGGTGGCTTTTTGTTGACCCATTAGGCGGTTTTGATGTGTTTGTAAAATTAGAGAAGATATCAAATTAGGTTCAGTGTATGTTGCTTTTTGGTTGCTTCATGAAACAACATGGTCAACAGCTGCTAGTCAGCACTCACCTTTCAGTAACACTTCATAGAGATGGTGATTAAATTTTGTCCTCATAGTTAAAATCAAAAGATATGATCTGGAGTTTGTGTCCCCATTTGCAAGTGTTTTTCTCATTTACAGACTAAAACTTTGAATTGCAAAGTTCCTGTTTGTTTTCACACATTCTTTTGAACAGATGCTTGAAATATGGTAATTATGTACTAGACAAGGTTTGAGTTTTACAAATAAATCCTGGAAGTTTGAGGAAACAATTCAAAACAATGTTTGCTTTCCAACAAACTACCTGGTTTTTAATTGTATAAAACCTTAACGCTCACTATATCTTCTAAAGCCGCTTACACATGATCCGCGGTAGAATTGTGAGCGCAGCGCAGGTATACGTCTTCATTGCATCTGGAATTGGTTGTGCCATAAAAGGTCAGCGGCAACAAGGTCAAAGTTGAAATACTTTACACACAGCACTCGGCTCCGCCTGGTTGGATAGCACCGCTCTCCCCAAAGGAAAACAATGGAACGCCCAGCGCAGAGTGGTTTTGCTGAACATGTGTAGGCAGCTTTAGAGGGCAAAAAGGTAAGAAATCTAAAAACTAAAGTTTATTAAAGATTATTACGTTTTTAAATTTTTTTTATTAAGTGTGTGTTGAGCTGGACAATATGGAAAAAAAGAAATATCTAGATAAGTTGACCAGACAATGCGTTTTGGTATAAAAACAAACATGGGAAGTAACGTGAAATAGACTGACATCATTTCCAGCTATTCAGGTTTTAAAGAAATTTGTGTTTTAATGATTCACAATATTAACTTCCTACAATATTAAAATTATGAATAATTTATACATATTGCTCAGTCCGACCTCTGTGTAGATGTTTAGTGATGATTTGTTTTTGTACTAAAAGGTAGCAGCAACAAATTCACCTCTGCCCCCCCTACTCAGGTTTTTTTTTTTTTTAATGAGGAGACATACCACATTACAAATCCCTTAATTGAGATATTAAGGTCAGGACGTGACAGTTTTTCCCAAAATCATCTTGGAACAGTTTGTTATGATTTTCTTAACAGTTCTCTGCCAAGGCCAGAACAATATGTATCATTTGTTAAGCTCATACAGTCATGTGAAAAAATTAGGACACCCATGCTAAAGTTGACTAAAAAGAAGAATAAAAAAATCATCTTTTGCGAATTGATCTTAATGCCTCAATTAAAAAAATTAGAAAAATCCAATCTTTAAGGACACCAATTTTGTTTGTGAATGAATAATGTATCGTAAATAAATAAATAAATAAATGTTCTTCCTTAAAATACAGGGGTCATAAGTGAGTACACCCCTATGTTAAATTCCCATAGAGGCAGGCATTTCATGGATCCAGGATACTATGCATCCTGATAAAGTTCCCTTGGCCTTTGGAAGTAAAATAGCCCCACATCATCAAATACCATTCATCATACCTAGAGATTGGCATGGGGTACTTTCCATAAAATCATCTCTCAATGCAAATCAAACCAGCTATTAGGCTAACTGAAATAAAACCATGCCAATCTCTAGGTATGGTGAAGGGGATGTGATGATGTGGGGCTATTTTATGTGGTGTGTGGATGCAATCGTTTCATTGGTGTAGTCGCAGAACAGATTTTTGGGGCGTTTAAATTACCCCTAATGTCAAATAAACTTTCTGTGGCTTCGGATGTAAAGAACAGAGAATAGATTAATTTAGTTTGTCCCATTATTTGGTTCAGTCTTGATTAGAATATAATTTACAGTGAATTAAAGATAAAAAAGTGTCCAATACAACCACTTTGTCAAGAACAGTGGTGGAATGTAACTAAGTAAATTTACTCAAGTACTGTACCCAAGTACAAATTTGACAACATAATCTGAAAGCTTTAGTTACTAGTTACTTTACAAAGGAAAATGTTTGCACACAAAACACATGTAGTTTATAAAATTCTTATAAATGAAACTACCCAACAATATAAAGGCCTATAAGTCGAGCTGAAATCATTCGCCGATTTAACACTTGGTTGACTGACAGAACTGTTTGGATTGTTTCCAGTTTCTAAAATGTGAGGATTTGTCTTCATTGTGTACTTTTACTTTTAATACTTTCATTTTCCTGATGATACAATTTCAATGCAGGACTTTTACTTTCAACAGAGTATTTTTTACAGTGTGGTATTAGTACTTTTACCAGGAAAGGATCTGAATACTTCTTCCGCCACTGGTCAAGAAGGATTTCAGTAACATTTTGACCCAGGTGTGCTTTACTGTAGATATTAGTTAGATCTTTTCTTACCTACTTGCTGTGTGGTATGTTTCTCTCTGCAGAATCATACTGTACTAGCATGACTCTACCAGTAGGAGTAGTGCTTTTCTGTAATGAAAGTGATTCAGTGGATGCCAATAAACTGGAACCATTTGAACATACGTGTATTTTGCATGAAGTCATTATAAAAGGTATATATAATTCAGGCACAACAAAAAAAAACACTGTTAGACCGTTGCTTGTAGGTTTTCTGTCTGTGAAAATATGACTATCTTTAGTTTCTACCCTTTATAAACCTGTTATACAGTATGACATCAAAAAGTGAATACAATAATTGTCCACACTGGGTGACAGTCAGACATATACATTATGCTTGTTCCTAACAGCCACTGTACATGGTGCACACACAGTGACAAACTCAACTATTTTTAGTCAACTATTGTTTAGAGTTGCACCATAACATCTGAAATAAATTCCAGATATCCTGTCCATCAATTTATACACATTTCACTGGAGCTGGGTCTCACATTATCAGTAATAATTTGAGGTCAACACAATAATCATGAAAGATTTTAATGAGGGGAAGAGCTGGCTAACATGCATCAGTAATGATGGACCAATCAGTGGGTGCAGTAGTGTGAATGGTGGTAATATATTTAAAACCTTTTGATAAGTGTTTCAGATCAGCATTGTATGTCTGTGGATTAGCAGCTATACATAACATAGCCATGCCACATCTCGTTCTTTCATTGTGAAATTGAGAAATAAGCCTGTAGTGGTTAGATGTGTTTCAAGGATTACCTATACACAACCAACCACAACTTTTATTTTGATCTACTCAGATGGCTGTGCATAAAGCCGCCTATGATTTTTGAGGCAGAAGGCCGTCCACCAAAAGCCATGGTCAGAGGTTTCTGCCTGTTAAAAGTAATTTTTTTCCTTGTCGCTGTGGCACCAAATGCTTGTTCGTGGGGGGAATTGTTGGGTCTCTGTAAATTAGTGTGGTCTACATCTACTCTACTCTAGACCTAATTGTCCTAAGTGTCCTGAGATAACTTCTGTTGTGATTTGACACTATAAATACAATTTAATTGAATCGATCATAGGCAGCTTTAAATTGTTTATCTATAGAACTTGTGATTGGAACGGTGGGTGCTGTTCATGATAAGATTCTGTGATGTCATAATGAGCCATTCTAGAATCTAGAATCCTCTATGTGGAAGCATAAGTCTTACACACAACTAGAACCACTTGTTGAGAGTCAGGAGAGAAACCTGTACCTAAGTTATAAGGAGTAACAGTCTTCATACTAAAGAGCAAAGATGTCGGTGTATAATCAGCTCCGTCTGGAACAAGAGCTTTGTGACGCGGTGATCAGAGTGGACAATGTTGAATTTCCCACCCACAAAATCATCCTCTGCAACTGCAGCCCGTACTTCAAGTAAGTTAGTTATTGGGTGTAAACAGGGGGATGCTGCTGGATTTAAACTCTTTGAATAAGCAGAAAAACATCAGGATGCTTAGCAGCAAAACAGAGGTTTTTTTTTTTTGTGTACAGGCTACTATTATATGATGATGATGTAATTTTATACACTGATTTACAAATTGTTTTAAATAACATCAGTATTATCCTTTGAGTTAAATTTGTGATTGTAAATACTGCATTTCCAATAACCATGTGTTAATAAATGTTGGTAAATACAACACAGCATTGATCAATATTTACAGGTTCAATTTGTGCATTACTCAAAAAAGAGAAAACCACATTACAAATCACAACCCATCGATTCAGTGGCTGGATGCAGCTTTAAGGCACTTTTTTTTGTTAGTCACATCTGTTCTGAAAAGTCTAATATTGGGGTTTATATGTATTGTATTATTATATGAAGTGTGAAAAAGAAGAAAAAACGCAGACCACTTTATTTTTCAAACCCTTGTTTTCTTCCTGCTTCACAGAGCCCTTTTCACCCACTGGTCAACCCCAGACAGTCGGGTCTTTGACATTTCCAATGTCTCCCCCGACATGATGAAGCTCATCATTGAGTTTGCCTACACTGGCTTTGTTCCTGTGACACAAGACATTATACAAGAGCTTTTTATCGCAGCAGACCGGTTCAATGTAATGGGCATCATACAAGCCTGCTGTGACCTCCTGGAGAAGCAGCTGACCCCACAAAACTGCATTGGCATCTGGTGGTTCACAGACATCTATTACACCCCTGAACTGAACCACAAGGCATTCCTTTACATGCTGAATCACTTTGAGGAGATTGCTGCCACCTCAGAAGAGTTCCTGCAGCTCTCTGCGCAGGAACTTGCTAAAATCATTGCGAATGACCGACTCAATGTGAAGCAGGAGAATACGGTGTTTAGGGCTGTCCTTCGCTGGATCACCTACGCAACTGAGGAACGCAGAGAAAACATCTCTCTGCTTTTGTCCAACGTAAGTGAGGAATGAATAATTACACAGCTGCAACCACATTAACGTTTGATATACATGTTTTACATCTCACTAGTTATATTATAAATACAACAACATGATCAGAGCTGTAGTCAAAACCTCATAATGTCTGCAACACTTCCAAGAACAGGTGTTTTAAGTCAAGGCCAGATGTAAAGAGGCCAAGAAAATTTTTTAATTGAGACCAGGACACATTGAGTCCTATTCTAGACCAGGCAATAAATGGTGTTCTTAATGCAAAATGCTTAATGAGTTAATTAAGATGAAGAGAGATGTAGATATATCTGTGCAAGCTCTATTGTAGGATTCTGATGAATCTAGTAATAGAAGTATGACAAATGTTATGATCAATTTGGGTTTTCTTTTACATTTTGGAAGAATTTAGTAGGCTGGAAAAATGATGTGATGAAAACCAAGACAGATCTGAATCTGAGTTAAACGTGTAAGATGGCAACAACAATCATCTACAACTTTTTGGTTAAATTAATGAATTACAGTAAATAGTGTATGTAAAGGTCAGTCTAAGATGAACAATGTAAAGAACATTAGACTATAATGTGTTTTTAAATAATCTAAAAATCTTTTCAGACTAGATAAAACAGATACTGGATGTTTTTATAGGCAAACATCGATATTTGAGTGTAAAGAAAAATCCAATAACAATATATGCAACTATAATACATGCAGTGCTCTCAGTGGAGAAACTATGTAGGCCTATTTGCAACATTTGGGATTTCTGTAACCTACTGCAATTTCTTGTTACTGAAAGGCCGACATGCTAGTAGGCTACAATATATTTGTGTTAAGCTAAAATCATGTTGAAGTATTAGTTGGGCTCTATTTTAGACAATTTAATTCCAACTTCTGTCCTCATGTCTCTGTGCAGGTCAGGCTGGCTTTAATGAGTCCAGAATACATCACAGACAGTGTGAGCGACAACGAACTGGTGAAGGCAAGTAAAGATTGTCGACCGATTCTCCTGAGGACCCTGGAGGCCATGCTTGACCTGCGAACAAAGGGGTTCTCTGACTCTATTTCCTATAACCCTTTGGCCCGCCCAAGATTGCCCTCTGCCATCCTGTTGGCTGTTGGAGGCTGGTGCGGAGGCAGTCCCACCCATGGTATCGAGGCGTACGATGTCCGTGCTAACCGCTGGGTCAATGTAACAAACAATGAGGAGGCTCCCCGGGCCTACCATGGCACAGTTTTCCTCGATGGATCAGTTTATTGTGTCGGTGGCTTTGACAGTGTAGAGCAGTTCAGCTCTGTGCACAGGTTCAACCTGGGCACGCACACCTGGCAGGAGGTGACACAAATGCATTCGAGTCGCTGCTATGTCAGCGTAACTGTGATGGACGGGTGCATATATGCCATGGGAGGTTATGATGGACATGATCGACTCAGAAGTGCTGAGCGCTATCAGCCCAAAATCAACCAGTGGACTTTAATTGCGCCCATGCACGTACAGAGGAGTGATGCCAGCTGCACAACCCTCCATGGCAAGGTGGGTGGTGTTAAAAAGCAGCTCTGAATAACAGAGATTGGTTAATGCTTTTGAATATTTGTCTTCAGTGGAAGTCTAAAAAGATTACTTATTCCCCCTTTTATTCTCTCCAGGTGTACATTTGCGGTGGCTTCAATGGGAGCGAGTGCCTGTCATCGGCTGAATGTTACGACCCAGAGACCAACCAGTGGACACTGATCGCCTCCATGGCCAGCATGCGCAGTGGAACTGGGGTCATTGCCTATGCAGACCATGTCTTTGCGGTAAGCACATGTCTTAACACTGCTGATACTCACACCACAACACAGAAATACTTTGAGATATCGAGGCATGAAAATATGTTGTTGGCAGAGGTTTTCAAATAGGGCTAAGACCTATATATTAGTTAAACAATGTTGGCCTTTTATTACAAATCAAATCAAACCAGCATTGTACCTCGGATATGTTGGGATGTTCGTCCCTAAAAACATTTACAATGAAGGCAGTGTACAATTTATAAGTCGAGCAACAGGCCATTTATGGCCAACAATTTTGATAGTCGTTTAAGTCTGTGGTTCCCAACCAGGGGATACGTCTGTTATTGCAAGTGGGTACATGGAAAGATTGTGGAGCAGCTCAACTAATTTGAAAAAAGAAATAGAATAAATAGAAATTATGATTTGATTAAATGAAAATATCTGCTGTAATACTACATGTTGCAGTTATGGAAGAGTGCGTGCAAACAAGTAAGCAAGTGAGCACAGAAGTTTTAAACAGGTAGCTTAAAGTAATCAATAAATGGTAGAAATAAATAATTAAAAGTAATGAATAAACAGTTCAAATTATTTGCTTAAAGGTCCAATATGTAATACTGACAGCTAGTGTTTAAAATAGTTACTGCAGTACAAATTCAAAATACTGGAGAGTCGTCTCCCCCGACCCCTCCTCCCCAGACTCGAAGTTCACGTTTGTTGCCAGGCTGATACCGGAGCAGCCACAACAATGTTGCTAGACGCTTGTCTCACATAGCCAGACATTACTCCACAGCACAGCGGAGTAGCTAACGTTAGCACACGCCAGACAGACACACTTCCTCGGCTTAAAATTGCGATAGGAACCGCTAAAAATACCACTACCTTGCCGTCCTGTTCCACCCGACTGAACACACTTTATTGGCTTAGAATTACGGCAACAATCGCTAAACACACTGCAAACTCAAGGTCATCTCTTTCCGATTTACAGCCCTCCTCTCTTGGCTTCAAATAACTCACTGTTGTCGGCTACGGCCGCTGAACAGGCTACACGTTGTAAACAGTTAGCAGGGTTATCATGGCGGCGTTAGCCAGGACCAGTCGGGATCACTTCACTGGCTGTGTCTCAATTGTTTTTGCGAGTAACCAACTTGGGTACTCTAGCTATATAATTCAATGTGAGTAGCTACACAAATGTTGAAATGACATAAAATGCCCGTCCCTAGTAGCTGTGATAAATTAGCCTGAAGCTAATGCTTACCTGTTCAGGAGGAAATTAGCCAACTCTGAGTCCTTTTGGGCTCTAAGCTGTAGGGCTGGGCGTATCGATCTAAATATCGATACCAAGATGAGTATTGGTATCGGATCGATACTGTCGTGATGAGATCGATACTTTTGTTGCAGTTTCTCTCCGAGTTCATGCGAGCAGTCTCTCCAAGTCTGCGCGCAGTGTCTCTCTCTCTCTCTCTCTCTCTCTCTCTCTCTCTCTCTCTCTCTCTCTCTCTCTCTCTCTCTCTCTCTCTCTCTCTCTCTCTCTCTCTCTCTCTCTCTCTCTCTCTGCCCCCTCCCCCTCCCTGCTCTGGCGGAGAGCGGAGAGTCAGAATAGTGAGAGAAGCCCGTGATGATGGCGGAAAGAAAGAGAAACGCTGTGTGGAGTTTATTCACTCCAGCTGATACGGACACTGCCACATATGATGTGTGCAAAAAAGTAATTCGCCACTGTGGTAACACCACCAATTTTCATAAACACAAAGCAGTTCACCCGAGAGAGAACTCCGAGCTGCAAAAAAAGTTGAGGAGGAGGGGGGAGAACCCCAAACCAGACCCCCAACACAGAGACAGAGGTCTTTGGCAGAGCCTTTTCAGCCAAGAAATCAGGAGTATCCAGGTAATCTCCAGCATTAAGCAATGTTGTTCACAGTTATCAGAGAGGCATTTTTAGCAGACTGATAGAACTACTATAATAAATTCAGCCAGTTGAAAAAAATCTTAATTGTTTCACTGGAACTCAAAAATATAAACTTATATTATTTTATTATTTTTATACCGTTACATTGTTTTATATTGTTCTAGTTAGTAAATAAAAACATTTAGATCTTTGTCCTGTGTTTTATCATAATCATAATCAACTAACTAGAGGCAAAATCACAGAATTATTCAATGATCGTGTCGTTACAAGTAAAAAATATCGGTATCGGCGATACTAGCCCTGTATTTACTTGGTATCGGATCGATACCAAAATTGTTATGTCTCTGGTCACGCAACTATTAGAAACATGCCGTTTTTTTTGTCGGGTAAAATCAATCTCCGTTGATCCTGTTCGTTTGTTTGCTGCTTTTATGGCTGTACTAACCTTACAGCTGTAGTGCGCTGGGTTTATGTTTTTACAGGTATATCTGGCAACCCGGCCTGGCTGTCAAACTGGGCAGTTGATAACAACAAACAGGCCAAAACACAAACAGAAATTCCGTCACGGAACGGAAATTTCAAAAGGAGAAAATACTGGCATTAGCATTGTTGTCAGAAAAGATAGTATTTCAACTTAGCATGTTTCCTTAATATTTGATGACGCATTGGGGTCATTTTTGGATTTATTACAGTAAATATATTACATATTGGACCTTTAAAGTAATGGTTAAATGGTTGAAATAGCCAGTTTATTATTCAGTTATGCATAAGCGGTTGAAATAGTTAAAGCTAGTTATAGCTAAAAGTAATTGCACATTCAGCTTCACTCCAAGTAGTAGCCTAATAGTAGTATGATTGCTGATCAAACCAAACCAGCCTAAATATTGACTGTTCGACAAATATGAAAACATTAACCTTATAATGTATAGTGTTATACATTTGGAACATATGTTTGGAATTGATAAAGGGGTACGTGAGTTCATCAGACAGGGCTGTGTGGGGGTACCTCAGACCAAAAAAGTTAGGAACCACTGGTTTAAGTTATTTTTTCAAGTTATGTCCAGTGTGAAGGAGCATTTGAATTTGTCTTCTTGTGCTTTGGGGAAATTGTAATGACCATTATTGACTATTTTCTGATACTTTATAGATCAATTGGCAGGAAAGTTGTCAAATCTAGTTTAAGATTCAGAGTGCTGAGTAGGCTATGAAGTAAGAAACAAAAACAGAAAAAAATAGTAGAAGCAGTCCCGACTTCTTATTTCACCTTTTTTCTTAAAGGTCGGTGGTTTCAATGGAACCAGTCGTCTGCGCACTGCTGAGGCCTACAACCCCCACACTGACACCTGGCACGCTGTGCCCTCCATGCTGGGCTCCCGAAGTAACTTTGGTATTGCAGTGATCGATGACCGTCTCTATGTGGTCGGGGGCTTCAATGGCTTTACCACCATCCCAGACGTTGAGTGCTTTGATGTTGAAGCTGGTGAGTGGTCTGATGTCCGTGACATGGAGATCTCCCGCAGCGCCCTGAGCTGCTGCGTGGTGTATGGACTCCCCAACTTGGCCGAGTATGCTGCCCCTCATCACTCCCTGCACTCCCTGGATGAAGTGGAATGATGAAGATCCACCTCACTATAAGCTGTATTGTTTTGTAAATAAATGTCTTTATGCATGAAATTACAGCAGTGCTTCTGTTACTCCAGTAATAACATTTCATACAATTTTCAGTTTGTGTGACTGAACTTTACGTTATGGGACCACTAACTGGCCCCTGTGACTATTTACCTCCCTGCTGAATGGTGAAAAAGAAACAAAAAACATTTTTCCTTGGAGAAGTGTCAGAATACCACACAAAGAGTCAAAGTGCAGACAAAGTGGGACTTGATACTACTTAACAACAGCATGAACCTTCATGACTCCTGTGTGTATTTCATGTGTGTTACATTCAACACAAACACAACATGGCTCCAGCCAGTGTGAAGTTGACTGATTCACAAAACTCAGTTCAAACAGAGTACTAAACTAATACAGTATTAAATATGTAGGCAATCAATTCAATAACTTAGGGTGTCCTGGTGGCCTCTAAGATGCTGATCACATAATCACAATGTATCTGGTTCAACACTGGCCAGGGACCTTTGTTGCATGTCATACTCAATTTCCCTCCCCTAATATCATCTGTACTGCATACTATTTGGGGCTACTATATACTAAAAATACAAACGAATGAATAAATAATATGACAAACAAGGACTTTCATTTCACCTCAAAAAGGTTTTTATAAAGCCAAATGAAGGAGAGACAGAGCGTTCCTTGCTGCTGCTAAATTGTTGAAAAAATTAGCTAAAAGTAATGCATAAATGGTAGACAAAAATAGCTATAAGTAATGACTAAACAGTTCAAATGATTTTGCATAAGCGGTTTAAACGGTTAGCTAAAAGTACCGACTAGTTAAAATAGTTAGCTAAAAGTAATGGATAAATGGTTGAAACATTCAGGTTCACTCTATGTAGTAGTAGTAGTAGTAGTAGTAGTATGATTGCTGACATAATCAACCTAAATACTGAAAGTTCATATGTATTACAAATTAACAATATCCACTTTTATATAATATACAGAGAATTCTTTAATCTTTTAATTATTTTTTATTTATTTTTTTATTCTATTACCTCATTTACCTCTATTACATTACCTCATTATACTAAGAAACATAGATCTAACCCCAGACTTCTCTTTAATGTTGTAAGTCGCACATGAAGTCCCCCCCCCCTGCTATTAGTGAACCATCAATTGACTAACAATTGAAAATGTAACAGAAACCATTGCCAAAATGAAGAACTCCACCTGCTCTCTTGATATAATCCCTACCCATTTCCTAAAAGAAACCTGTGTCATAACCTGTCCCTTTTTGGTGGATTTATTCAACTCCTCACTCTCATCTGACCTTGTTCCTGATTATTTTTAAAATGGCAGTAGTACAACCTCTCCCTTAAAAAACACACGCTAGACCCTGATACTTACATTACTTTTTGGCCAATCTCAAAACTGCCATTCCTTGCAAAGGTCATAGCAGAGCATAGAATTTCTTTTATGAATGGTAATGGTCTCTTTGAAAAGTTTTAGGGCAGGTTATATGATCTTCTCTTAGCAGCTGACGTCAACACACTGTGTTACTCCTGTTTGATCTGTCGGCAGCTTCCGACACTGTTGGTCATAATATTTTAATTGAATGTATTACAAATTGGGAGGGCATCTCATGTTTGGTTTCAGATTGGTTATATTCTATTGGTAATTATTAGCTTCAGTACCGCTAAAATATGGGGTTTTCATAAGGATCCATTCTTGGGCCCTCTAGATTTAATAAATCAGTAGTTATAAAAATGTGTAAACTGCAGGTAGATGAGCATTATCTGGAAAAAAAAATCACTTTTATTAACTTTACATGGAGCTGAAATGAATGCCGAATTATGTTCGCCAAATGAGTTAGTGTCTGTTTATGAGTTGTAAGAAATCATAAATTATCTTTTAGAAGAACTAGATGTTTACCGGTAAGCTCGGCTTTGTTAAACTTAACAATATGTTAACAGAGGGTTTCCTCTGACAGTAGAAAACAGTTGAAGAGTTTATTTGCCTCGTTGTCAGTCATTTAAAATGTACTGTAAATGAACTTAAACAGACATTTCAGAATTATGTCAGTTCTTCTGATAGATTCATCATGTTTCACAAAGAAGACCTGTTATAAAAATTGCGTGGACATGCTGACTGGTGGTGTTTGGGGATGTCAAACATCGTACACATCCTATTTTAGTTTATTTAACTTAGTTCACAGAAGAGCTGTAAAGGTTATTTATCAGCCAAAATAAAAAGGCTTTCTTTAGGAGTCACACATTAGGATTTAGGAGTATTATCTGTTTAAACCAGATCTGTTGGGCCCGAGGTACCCCCACAGCCCTGTCAGATAAACTCACGTACCCCTTCATCAATTCCCAATGTATGTTCCAAATGTATAACACTGTTCATTATATAAAGGTGGAGTGTTAATTGTTTTGTACTTATTTTGATTGGTTTGGTCAGCAATCGTACTACAACTACCAACACTTGGAGTGAAGCTGAATGTAACCATTTATCATTACCATTACTTTTAGCTAACTATTTCAACTAGTCAGTATGTTTAGTTAACCATTTCAGCCGCATAAGGCCCAGACGCACTGAAAGAGATAACTGACTTGCGTCATTTGACGTGTCTCAATTGATGCGTCTCAACTGATGCTTCTTTGGCACACTGCAGGCATCAGATTTAAAGCGCCAACGCCACAGAACTAGCAGTATTTTAAAAAAGGTCGCTATTTAGGCAAAGGTTTTGTATGTTACAGATACCTCTATCAGTGACTTTCTCCCTTGAGGGACAGGGTTGTAAACCTCGGTCAACCCTGCTGTCACTTTTCAGTATCAACATACTATAGGCTACTATGACATTGTTATCACTTTTTTTTGTCATACTATACTTTGACTTTTTTTGACATACTATACTATGACTTTTTAATGGCTTCTTTCAACATACCATATACTATTACTGTATTCAACATAAGTTATTTGGTGTACATTGGCTCAGTGGTTAACTCTGCAGCCAACCTGCAAACAGCAGGTAGTCACTGCAGACTCTAACCCATGTTTGATACCCAATCCCGGCTGGCCCACTATGACTTTTTTTTAAATACTACACTTTGACTTTTTAATGGCTTTTTTCGACATGCTATGGACCTTTTTCACAGCAGACATTTTGACTTGTCATAGTGGGAAAAGCACAGCTGAAATTGATAACCTTAACGATGGCCCAATTCCATTAAATGTCCCAGTAAGCTATTTCAGTGAGTCAGCATGCTCAGTACCAGGGCCTCTCCTAAGTGGAATGCAGCCATCGTTAATGGTTTTGAATACACCTGTGCTTTTCCTACTATAACATGTCTGACGTGAAAAAGGTCTATACTATGACTTTGTTATCACTTTTTTTGACATACATACTATGACTTTTTCATCACTTTTTCCGACGTGCTATACTATGACTTTTTATCACTTTTTGAAACATACTATACAATGACTTTTTTGATATACTATACTATGACTTTTTTTATGACTTTTTTCGACATACTATACCATGACTTTTTATCACTTTTTGATATACTATACTAGACTTTTTTTATCACTTTCTTCAACATACTAAATTATGACTTTGTTATGACCTTTTTCGACATACTATACTATGACTTTTCTTTGCTATACTATAGGGAGAGCAGGGTAAATTGTCACATGGGTAAGTTGTCACACTGTTCATAACCACCACTAGAGGCTCTATCTCAAAAATCAAATAGCCACTTTGTGTGACTTCTTCTTTTATAGTCAACTTCCTGTTCACATGTGGTCAAGGTCGCTCTAATCTGGGGTTAGCACAATTTTCTTATTTTTCTGCTTAAAAAGTAAAAAATTTGCTTATACATAGCCATATCCATATTTTATTCTGTTTTTCTTATAATAATACACTGCATTTATCTATATTATTTTTTTATTATAATGTTACTGCTACTACATTGCCCATATCTGTACATGTTGTTCATACATTGTTCATATTACATAGACATATTTATTCCACTCTTATAAGGTAATACACTGCACACATTTATATTTAATTTATATTACTCTAAACCACCTTCTGTAAACCAACTGTACACTACTGTCACTGCACTATATTTCTTGTCCTGTCTATACTTGAATATCACATTGCACTTTTCTGCTCTTTTTGCACTTCTGGTTGGACGCAAACTGCATTTTGTTGTCTTTGTACTTGTACTCTGCACAATGACAATAAAGTTGAATCTAATCTAATCTAATCTTTTTCCAGATTCTCTTGGCATGATTGTTTATATTTCCAGTTCTGGTTTGAATTTAAAAATTAAAATCAATATTCACAAATAAGTAGTTGTGTTCTTATTTTTAGATAATCTAGTGTGACAACTCACCCGCGGATGGGGCAAATTGTCACAAGTGCACATTTTCTATTCAACAGTTTACAACTTCGTAATGAGATAAGATATGAAAATGTTATGAATATAACATATGTTCCCAAGACTTCCTTCTTTCATTTGGTATGACATTTATACCATTGTGATATATGGTGCTCAGTAAATGTTAGACAGTGTGAGAAGTGTGACAACATATCCTGCTCTCCCTACTATGATTTTTTTAAAAACATTATATATATTTTAAATTTTTCCACATACTATACTATGACATTTTTATCAAATTTTTTCGACATACTACACTTTGACTTTTTTCGACATACTATACTATGACTTTTTAATGGATTTCTTTGACATGCTATGCTATGACTGATGTGAACATGAATTATTTGGTGGCACAGTGGATAGCACAGCTTTAACAGTGAACCAGGAAGTACCCAGGTTTGATATCCAGTCCGGGCTGGCCCTTGTCATGACACATGACATTTTTTTCGAAATACTACATTTAGATTTTTTTCGACTTGACTTTTTCATCACTTTTAACGACATTCTTTACGATTACTTTTTTATCACTTTTTTCAACATACTATACTATGACTTTGTTATCACTTTTTTCGACATACAATGACTTTTTTCGCTATACTATACTATGATTTTTTTAATTAAACATTCTATACTATGGCTTTTTCGACATACCATATGATGACTTTTTAATGGCTTTTTTTGACATGCTATTCTATGACAATTCCTAACATAAATTCTTTGGTGGCACAATGGATAGCACCACTCCAACAGTAAACCAGCAAGTAGTTACTGCAGACGCAGGTTCCATACCTGTCATGATGTTTTTTTTCGACATACTACACTTAGATTTTTTTCGACATATTATACGATGACTTTTATATCACTTTTTTCGACATTCTATGCGATGACTTTGATATCATTTTTTTTCGACATACTATGACTCTTTTCGACATACTATACTATGATTTTTTTTTTTATATACTACACTGGGATTTTTTTTTACATTCTATACTATGACTTATTCGACATACTTTACTATGACTTTTTCTTTTGTCAATGTTCAATTCCCAGTCTGGGCTGGCCCTTTTCATGACTTTTTTTCGACATACAATACTATGACTTTTTAATTACTTTTTTCAACATAACATACTATGACTGTTAAATGGCTTTTTTTGACATACTACACTATACTATGACTTTGTTATCACTTTTTTTTACGTACCATATTATTTATATATATATTTAATACATTATAGATATTATTCAACATTTCAATGAAATTCCTACAAATTAAAACCATTCCCACTTTTCCAACCAATTATTACTACTTCACCTTCTTCTTACGCAATTATGCCAGCAATCCAATTTAGCTTTAGCAATTTAGCTTTTCAGCATTCACAAGCATTTTCTGCAGGAAATGCATTTTCTAGTGTATTATAAGATCTTTTTACTGTAAATTTGCAGTAATTAACAGGTCACATCTTCATCAGTAAATTACTGTATATTTACAGTATGTATTTGAATCTATTGTTTCCTGTATTTAATGATACTTAAGGAAGTTACTGGTATACTACTAATAATAATAATGATAATACTAATATTGACAAAGAGACAATATTCACTATGCAGATCCTTTTCAAATATGTTTTTAAAAATGTCATAGGTGTAACACAAGCAAAACTAGAACTGAATCAACCTTACCTCCCTGCCTGTTTACTTATCTTTTCTTTGTTTCATTCTTTCAACAGATTGACAATTTTCTATTTAAATTACAGTGCATACAATATTTGGTAACTCAATTTTGTTTTTGTGAGAAATGAACATCAAACTAACTGTTTTTAATTATGCATGTGTGCAGTAATGTGAGCAAAAAACAATTGTTTTTGCTTTGCACTTTCTCATGGCTTGCTTTTGTGCCCCTCTCAGGATTAATGTCAATGCAGGTTCTGAAAAACAAAGTACAACGACAAAATTATTATACGTTTTCATCTATGACTGTGACATATCAAACAAGACCCTCTTCTGTACAGAAGTGGCACAACATATTGAATGTTGACATTTAAATTAGTAGGTATGTATCAATTCACACCAATGATCAAGTTATAAAGAAGAATGTGATGGAAAGTTAATAGTAAGGATATTTGTAGAGGCAGCAGTAATGTTTGTAGTTTCTGTTCTTGTGTCAGAGGACCAGTGGTTATCAAGCTGTGTGGTATGTGTGAAAAAGCTCCTTCCTCTGAATCAATTCAGTGTACATGCCGCATCAGGTTAGTGATGTTAATCCAACACACTTTTTGTCAAATTCAGCTTTGTTTTCAGCAGTTTGTCTGTGTTATAAAGATTACAGATTAGAAAAATAACAGTTTATGTAACATACAGAAATGTCAAAAATAATGGAATCAATCTCTTCTGATTGAGTATGTTCGTGTAACAAACTATCACAAGTCAATTACTTCAAATTTGAGTCTTACAATATGAAAGTGCTTGAATAAGACAATACAACAAGTGTACAATAAACATTTAATAATAGGTATTCCTTTTTGCTGTTTTTATTGTTCTGTATTGTTGACAATTATACATAATTTAGATTCTTGTTTGTATTTTCTAAGGGTGTTGTAGATTGTTTATTTTAGATACTGTAAGACCTGAGATACATATGATAGATGTAAAGTATCTGGCCAACCATGACCTTAACAATAATAAATACTTACTTTGAATTATATATGTATTATTATTTTATTATTTATAAATAATAAATGCTTTGAATAGAATAAAAGGTGTGAAAATGGCAGAAATCCACACCCATACAGTGAGATGGCTTCTTGCAAACTTATAACATTAATTTGACATAGATTTATACTTTTTATTAAGTGTTTAAGCTCAGCATTGCATTCTGGGGTTTTATTTGGTTAATAATTTTTTTTTTTTATCGTAGTTGTTAATCATATGTTTCTGCGTATATGTATAGGTAGGTATGTGAATATATGTTTTGTGCTCTATTTTTGAAGCGTATACATATCTGTACGTTCTGTCTCTTTAAAATAAAATAAAAATTTGATCACAAAAAAAGATCAGCATTGCATGTCTGTGGATTAGTAGCTATACAAAAAATAACCACATCTGTACTGCTTTCAGTGTGAATTTCAGAAATGAACCCTGAAACTAAAATGTGATCTACCCAGATGAAAACCAGTTACTGGGGGTTAATAACACATAGAATAACTATAGAACTTGTGATTGGAACGGCGGGTCCTGTTCATGAGATTCTGTGATGTCATAATGAGCCATTCTAGAATCCAGAATTGTGTTTGTGGAAGCAGAAGTCTTACACACAACTAGAACCACTTGTTGAGAGTCAGGAGAGAAACCTGTACCTAAGTTATAAGGAGTAACAGTCTTCATACTAAAGAGCAAAGATGTCTGTGTATAATCAGCTCCGTCTGGAACAAGAGCTTTGTGACGCGGTGATCAGAGTGGACAATGTTGAATTTCACACGCACAAAATCATCCTCTGCAACTGCAGCCCGTACTTCAAGTAAGTTAGTTATTGGGTGTAAACAGGGGGAGGCTGCTGGATTCAAACTCTTTGAATAAGCAGCATGCTTAGCAGCAAAGCAGAGTTAAACACTGCAACATCCCAATATTAAAAAGTGACACTGACTCATGGAGAAGACATGTAAATGGATGAGCATGTGAAATAACACATTTTAAGATTATTTTTTCTTTCAGATGTGATTTTTTACTGCCAGTCTTTTTGTGTAAACTGTAATATGATGATGATGATGATGATGTAATTGTTTGTGACATTTATACACTGATTTACAAATTGTTTTAAATAACGTCAGTATTATCCTTTGAGTTGAATTTGTGATTGTAAATACTGCATTTCCAATAACCATGTGTAAATAAATGTTGGTAAATACAACACAGCATTGATCAATATTTACAGGTTCAATTTGTGCATTACTCAAAAAAGAGAAAACCACATTACAAATCACAACCCATCGATTCAGTGGCTGGATGCAGCTTTAAGGCACTTTTTTTTGTTAGTCACATCTATTCTGAAAAGTCTAATGTGGGGTTTATATTATAAGATTATCATTCTATGAAGTGTAAAAAATAAGGAAAAACGCAAACTACTTTTTTTCAAACCCTTGTTTTCTTCCTGCTTCACAGAGCCCTTTTCACCCACTGGTCAACCCCAGACAGTCGGGTCTTTGACATTCCCAATGTCTCCCCCGACATGATGAAGCTCATCATTGAGTTTGCCTACACTGGCTTTGTTCCTGTGACACAAGACATTATACAAGAGCTTTTTATCGCAGCAGACTGGTTCAATGTAATGGGCATCATACAAGCCTGCTGTGACCTCCTGGAGAAGCAGCTGACCCCACAAAACTGCATTGGCATCTGGTGGTTCACAGACATCTATTACACCCCTGAACTGAACCACAAGGCATTCCTTTACATGCTGAATCACTTTGAGGAGATTGCTGCCACCTCAGAAGAGTTCCTGCAGCTCTCTGCGCAGGAACTTGCTAAAATCATTGCGAATGACCGACTCAATGTGAAGCAGGAGAATACGGTGTTTAGGGCTGTCCTTCGCTGGATCACCTACGCAACTGAGGAACGCAGAGAAAACATCTCTCTGCTTTTGTCCAACGTAAGTGAGGAATGAATAATTACACAGCTGCAACTACATTAACTTTGATTTGCATCTTTTACATCTTGCTAATGGTGTTATCTTGAATGTAACAACATGATCAGGGCTGTGGTCAAAACTTCCTCATGTCTGCAACACTTCCAAGAACAGGTGTGTTAAGTCAAGGCTAGATGTAAAGAGGTCAAGAAAAAATCCAAACTGAGACCAGGACACATCGAGTCCTATTCTAGACCAGGCAATAAATTCTTGTGTTCTTGTCTTTACAAAAATGCAAAATGCTTAATGAGTTAATTAAGATGAAGAGAGATGTAGATATATCTGTGCAAGCTCTATTGTAGGATTCTGATGAATCTAGTAATAGAAGTTTGAGAAATGTTGTGATTGACTTTGGTTTTTCTTTCTTCTACATTTTGGAAGAATTTGGTAGGCTGTGGTGAGAACCCAGATAGAGCTAAATCTGACAAGAACGGCCTACAACATCAGTGAAGTGGTGTTGACACGGGAGTGAAGGGCTTACAGCCCTGACAATAGATACATACTGGATGTACAGGCCGTTATCGATATTTGAGTGTAAAAGAAATCCTCATGTCTCTGTGCAGGTCAGGCTGGCTTTAATGAGTTCAGAATACATCACAGACAGCGTAAGCAACAACGGACTGGTGAAGGCAAGTAAAGATTGTCTACCGATTCTCCTGAGGACCCTGGAGGCCATGCTTGACCTGCGAACAAAGGAGTTCCCTGACTCTATTTTCTATAACCCTTTGGCCCGCCCACGACTGCCCCCTGCCATTCTCTTGGCCATTGGAGGCTGGAGCGGCAGTAGTCCTACCAATGGTATCGAGGCATACGATGTCCGTGCTAACCGCTGGGTCAATGTAACAAACAATGAGGAGGCTGCATATACGGGTGCATATATGCCATGGGAGGTTATGATGGACATGATCAACTCAGAAGTGCGAGTGCTATCAGCCCAAAATCAACCAGTGGACTTGAATTGCACCTATGCACGTACAGAGGAGTGATGCCAGCTGCACAACCCTCCATGGCAAGGTGGGTGGTGTTAAAGAGCAGCTCTGAATAACAGAGATTGGTTAATGTTTTTGAATATTTGTCTTCAGTGGAAGTCTAAAAAGATTACATATTCCCCCTTTTATTCTCTCCAGGTGTACATTTGCGGTGGCTTCAATGGGAGCGAGTGCCTGTCATCGGCTGAATGTTACGACCCAGAGACCAACCAGTGGACACTGATCGCCTCCATGGCCAGCATGCACAGTGGAACTGGGGTCATTGCCTATGCAGACCATGTCTTTGCGGTAAGCACATGTCTTAACACTGCTGATACTCACACCACAACACAGAAACACTCTGAGACATAGAGGCATGAAAATATGTTATGTCGTAGTTTTAGGTTATGTCAAATAGGGCTAAGACCGATATATTAGTTTGACAATATTGACCTTTCATTACAAATCAAATCAACATTGTACCTCTGATATGTTAAGACGTCCCAAAAACATTTACATTGAAGGCAGTGATGTACTGATGTAACGTAGACTCACTGTATTCTGGACACTTCCGAATACAGTGACGCAGTAAGCACAGTAAAAGTCCTATAAAATATCAATGCTTTGAAAGATAAGCTTGATTGGTTTACCTGTCTCTGGGGGCAGGTCTTACACACACACTAAAGTTTGGGCAAATCATTTGTGCTCATATTGTGCTTTTTGGCTTTTCCCCTTTCCTTTATTGTGTTATCTTTTTGTGCACATTATAGGTTTACAAAGTGAAAAAGCCCAAAGTCCAGCCCAAAGGGACTTACCATCTCCAACAGAAAACACTGTTCATAAAACTGCTCAAAACAGCTCTATTGTAGTCCAGCCTTTACTTACTGACGAACGTGCATCACTTTGTAACACATGTTATAATGCTCGCCTAGCTGCTAGCATGGCACTCCCTCATGCTCTGCAACTGACTAGCTAGCAGTACTTACTGCGCATGTGTGACTCCCAACAAAGATGGAATAGAAGTGAGATGTCTCACTCTGTAGCTAAAACAGAGAGCTCAACACACAGGGTAAAAAGAGGAGCTGCAGCAATGTGCAGTACAACAAAAATATTGTGTTTTCTGAAAATTAAACCACATAAACCTATTCTGGTACAACCTTAGATTAGATTTAGAATACAATTATGAACCTGTAAATGAGCCTAATATGAGCACTTTAAAACACAGTCCGTAGACACGGTGTCCGGATTACCGCAAGGGCTTTATTCCGGACGGCTGGTAATTTCACGTCAGACAAAATGCCTCTGCAAATGTGTTACAGAAAGTTGGTTGGAGAGGGGAAAACATATAAAGAAGTGCAGAAAATTATAGGCTGCTCAGCCAAAATGATTTCAAATGATGAAGATCCACCTCACTATGAGCTGTATTGTTTTGTAAATAAATGTCTCTATGTATCAAATTACAGCAGTGCTTCTGTTATTCCAGTAATAACTGATTTTCAGTTTGTTTGACAGCTTAATGTTAAGGGCTCGCATTGCCACATCTCCACAGCTGTGTCATCTTCTCCAGGCAGACACACTACTACAGTGTTTACATTACAAATACAAAAAAAACATTTCTCCTTGGAGAATAATCAGAATATCACAAAAACAGTCAAAGTGCAGACAAGCAGACAAAGTGAGACTTGATATTACTTAGCAAAAGCGTGATTGTTCATGTCTCCTGTGTGTATTTCACGTGTGTTACATTGTCTTGTGCAAGGCCTGGCCTTTGGAATTTAGTCCATCCAGCCTACATGTATTTGGTTGACTCATGTCAATTGAGGTGTCTTGTGGGGGATACAGCTGGATCATGGAGTGTCAGGGCCCGAGGAGAGACCAGCTTACTGGATTTTTGAGGCGGATAATGATAATATTTAAAAGTAAAAAATATATATTATAATGATAGATCAGCTTGTATTCTCTTTTTATAACATGGACACCAACATTTTAGACAAGGATCTATTAAATTTGGTTAAATTATCAAAGAGTTATGACCAAAATATGCACTTATAGCAGTTATACAACTGTTATAAAGTTAACAAAGAAACAAACAACCTCTGAGAATAAATATCGCATCTGTGAAAGTTGCCACTTTAACTACCGAAAGGGACTCCTGTGTCTTGATGGAAACGTTTGATTTACAGTATTATCGCCAATGCCAACCAAAGCAAAGGTAGAAATAAAAATAAATGGTTATTTTTTTCATATGAACTACTCTACTTGAACTGGAAGCATGCTAGAGAGACAGACAGACAGACAGACAGACAGACAGACAGATAGACAGATAGACAGATAGACAGATAGACAGATAGATAGAGATACTTTATTCATCCCTGCAATGAAATTTGAGTATCCAGCAGCTCACACATAAACACATACATTTCCATACACAACACAACAGTTTCCTATAATAAATGAAATGCAAGAGTTAAAAAACAGGTTAAGAGCAGCATAATTACAGCTATTGCACACAGCCCATCTCTTTCCATGTGAACAAATACACCACAAGACAACAAATTACACCAAGCATCACATTTTTTATTTTGGTAAATTTTATTTAAGCTAAATTTTATTTGAAGTTAGCAAATTTGATCATTTTCTTCATCACCATCAATAAAAAATGTTTTCCTAGAGGTGAGAGGAAGTGCTGCTCCCTTCAACAAATAATTGCTTTACTCACAGCTTTGGCAGCAGTGGCTTTGTCACATTTAAATGTAACCAAATCAAAAGCAGTTCCAGTACCAGTTCCATAGATCACAAGTGGTCACTCAGGACCATTTGGAGACACATTCTACTGCCAGATGAAAACAGGAACATAGTGCTCTCCACTTGTCATCAGATCCCTCAGGACACATGTTAAAACCAGGTCAAAACAGGCCCAAAATGTATACACTATTATAGATCATTCAAGTCAAGTAAATTTGTTTATGATAGTATCTTAATGATATTTATTATTCATTATTAATAATAGTATTGTAGCCTACTACAGAGGGACTGGGATGGTAAGTCAAGAAAAAAAAATATTTTTGTGGATATTATAATAGTATGATACATTCTAATATAATATATGGATAATGGCTAAATCTGGCACATTTACATGTTGGACTCTGTTCTCATGTTGATTAATGTGCGTCGTCCCTTTTAAATAAAGAAATCTAAAAAACAACACAAAACAACAACTAAATAAAAAGCAGTCTGTTGTTAGACTTCTGTACGGGTTCATTCCTTCACAACAACATTGATGGAGCTCTTGATGTTCTTCAGATTGTTGCTGTCAAAGTTCACCAGCAGCACCCTGGAGCCGGCACTGGTTGGACTAAACTTAACCCTGGCCTTGGCTTCCTGTTCAGGGTCCACAGTTCCAATCCTGCAAAAGTCATACACAATACACAATTAGCATCACCAGCCAAAAAAAATCAGAAATGAGTTATCTGTTTTCTGCCATTTCTATTCGTGTTTAAACAGCTCAGGATTTTTGTTTTTTAAATTGTATAAAGGTCATATTAGTTTTTAAAATATTCTTCTTGTACCTGTGATTATGTACATCTCCACAAATCACATAACGGCATCTTATACAGTACTTAGAGCCGTAAGTAACTTTATTTTTTATTTATTTATTTTTTTTTTTAACTGAAATATAAATCATTCTGTGATCTTGGATGCATTTGGGTTTTTGTAAAAACTTTGTGTAAACAACATTTTGTACATCAAACTGCAAATAAACTGTAATGAGAATTGGATGACACAAGAAAAACCATAAAGTATATAGAAATGCTAAAAGAAATAATTGACACGTAAATCCACTTAAACAGTTGGGATGGAGTTGACATACCTCGCTGTTATGGGTTTGCCGTTAGTGAGGCCGACCCCCTCTACGGTGAAGCTGCAGTCCTGCAGCGACTTTGGTAAGGGGTTCCACAAGGTCAGCTCTGCCGTCACAGACTGATTTACTGTGGCTTCTCCCAGCAGCTGCAGAGAGGTGTTCAGATAAATCCATTCATTCATCATTCAATAATATACAGTACAACTAACATATTATTAGAGTTTTATAGGCTATTAAAAAGACAAAAAGTTGAAAGGTTTTACTTAATTTTAAAATGCAAACTGCTGTGCTTTGAGCTCATGTGCTCTGACATCTTACTTAGTACTGTTTCGGTGAGGATGTAAAATAATAGAATAAGAATTTATTCACAATGGGTTTTTCTAAAATGTTACACTAGAGAGCTTTTTTATTGCTCATGAATACATTTCTTTCACCTGTTCATCGCTCATACCTCGATCTCTATATCTGGCTCGTCCAGCACAATGGTCTTCTCAGCCTTATGGTATTCTGCAACCTGCTTGTCAATGGCGATGGCTGACAGCTTGATTAACCTGTCAGAGGTAATCACTGACCCATAACATTCATAATCCAGTCTGAGAAAAAGGCGCCTTTCTGAAAAATAAAATACATAATGATCATACTAAATTAAGTTATTAAAACTATTTCTATGCAATTTAGCACAAGAATGGGATTTGAAGACAGATATAATACTATGGTGGTGTAAAGTGTTTGCACTAATATTGTAGCTAACCTTCTCCAGATGGTACCTCCACTTTGTCTGAAACTAACCCGCAGCTGTTTACTAGTTTTCCATTGTAGCTGACAGCTTCGGCGAAGAACAGGAAGGTGCAGGTCCTTGCCTCCAAGCAGTTATTAGTGAGGATAGTGTACACCTCAAAGTCTGAGCCCACGCTCATGTTTTTAGCCAGTTTGATCTAAAATGAGAATTATAAGATAATTTGTTTAATTAAATGCATGGACTATACAATAATATTAATGCATTTTTTAAATTTTTTTATTATAAGCAGGTAGTTCTTAAGCATGTTGAAAAGGATGATCCTGGGATCTTTGGAATGGATCATGCTGATTAAATTCTTTATGGTCAAATGAATTTCAAAACTAATGCAGCATAGACATGTCAATTAAGGATACATTTCCATCTAACCACCCATCCATTCATCTAGCTACCTGAAGGGGACACTTAATAAAACTTGTTTTCATATTAGGTTACATGCAGTTAGCATCTAACAACCAGATGTGCACTGTATGTCTGTCATACCAATCTTGGTTATTTTCAACTTGTGACTGTTGTTCCTCCTTCTTGCCACAGTTTGCATATATTGACATTCATTTTGATACAGTTCACTTTGACACATTAAATATTGTTTCTGTTCTTCTGACTTATTAACCTGCATTCAAGCAGTGATGGTGTGGCCTATTTGGAGCTGTAATGCTGTCTCGTGCTGCTTTGTAAACTCTGATATCATCGACTATGTTTACATGCACATCATATTCTGGTTTTTGCCCTTATTCCGAAAAAGACGATATTCCGACTAAGCTGTTTACATGACCTGTATCAAATTCGGATTATTGTCATATTAGGAATAATAGTGAAATATTGGTGTGCATGTAAACACACTCATTGTGTCCATTGTCAGAGCTCTTTCATAGCTAGAACTGACCCATCTCTGCAGTAAACTTTTAATTAAGTTACTTCAGAGTTCTTTTCTATGATGTGTTTCTACAGTATTTGCTCTACCACCTGTATTTGTATGAACAGTAAAAAACACCTTGAGAGCGAGTCCCGGCTCTTCTCCTAGTTGCTGTAACTTGTTGTGGTGTTGAGCCTTCTCATACACCCGCCTCTCTTCCTTTGAGCCTGAAAACCATCATGAATCAAGGCAAAGTGCAACAGTCTTGGTTAAGCTCCTGTGTAAAATACAGGTTGTCTCCTTCAAAACTATCATCATAGATTTGATAGACATAGAGCTGTGAAACAAGATAACATATGGGGCGACGCCTATGAGCTAGTTCAGGCAGCCAACTCCAGCTGCACCGCTGTACACACACGTGACATGCCTCATTCCCCGTATCATTTACCAAACATACCCCCTCAATTCGGCAGTCTATTTAAGTTGCACAATTTCCCCATCTCGTCCTTGTCAATGCTACTGCTGCCCTGCACCTGTACCGCTGCCTGCTGTTAGCCCCACCACCACCCCAGCATCCACCTGCAGGCTCCGGCCAGGGGGAAGCTACTTTATCATCACTCCCCAATATCTCATGTAAACCCAAACTGCGGGGAGTGATGTGGTCGGAGTCTGGCCGCCAAACTCAATGTTCTGCTGTTATAATAAACATTTCAAACGTGAGTTGTCTGACTGAACTTTAAATTGTTTTAAAAAAGATTTTAATTGGACAACGTTTTAATCGAAATATTGAAGACGCATTTAGGATCCATTTAAGTGTGTGATTTGGAGTCACGTGTGTGTCTGCGCACTCTGCAGTACCTTCCGGATACTTGTACTGGTGTGTGATGTCGTGTCTCTCATCTGAGCCCACAGCTTTGGTGCTGATGAAGCGTCCAACATAGTTGGAGTCAGTTGAATCTCTGAACTTGACAGTCTCTCCATTTGACAGGCGCACCAAATCCACAACATCTGCATTCACCTGAGTCCACACATGTCATGAGATGACATGAAATAATACTGTTTGACAACACAATCAACAGTCATTAAAACAGGCTTGCCATTTTTGACAAGCACTTGACACAACCTCTAACAGCAGGAAGAAATATTTTTATATACACATATTGTGTGCATAGGTTACATTCCATTTTATGAAAACTCTGAACAAAGTATCTCTCATATGAAGTCATAAATTGTTATTCACTGATTTCCTCTCTGAAGAATGAAGTGGCCCTTACTTCTATCTACTCTTACGTCATATGAATGGAGCAACTGTTGCAAAATGTATATATTCTTGTGTGTCTGTTTTAAACTTTTTGAATTTTTGAACTGAACCCTGTTTTGTGTCACTTTGTTCTCCGAGCTCGTAACTACTTTTAGAATCAACTCACAAAGGTCAAGCCAGTAGATGATAGGATACAAACCACAAGACAATCATGATTATATTGTTTTATAACACATCAAACAGAACACAAAATGAATCAGTCTCTGTTTGGTGTGTTAGCTTGGCACAGGTCTTGTCATTACATAAAACCTCTAACTTGGACCCTCATTGAAAGCATTAATGTGCAGCTTAAATGTAAACTATGTACGTGTGTATGTGTTTCTCTTTAAAATGTTATACTAAAAGGTTCAAACAAAAACTCACCTCAGCAAAAATAAAGGGAGTATCATACTTCTTGGTCAGATCACCTTCCCTGATGGCCTTAAGAGAGGACGGTCCGCAACAGAAAACACCTGACATCATCACATATCCAGAGACAGACAGGGTTTACTTCAGCAGGAGTCCCATATACAATGCCATGCAAGTCATTCAAGTGGTAAAATACAATAAAATAAGCCACTCATGCAAGATATTTTTGGTCACTTTCAGAGAGAATGGGCCGGTTGTTGTTTTACAGTCAGTTTAATACAAAAATGAGGAGTAGCCAAACTATAACACTTAACAGTAACAGAGGTTTACCTAACCACATTTGATAGAAGTGACATGTACAGTAACAGGTCTCCAAAAATGTCAAATCATCTGTGTCAGGTGGATCAGTAAAAACAAAACTGTTGATGATGTTGGTGATGCATGATTTATATATCTCTTTTTTCTTACTGTGTCAAGGAGAACAGCCTCGAGATGAGTCGTGTGCCTAACACAATCGGTCAGGTTGGCCATAACCATACACCAAACCTGTACCTTCTGGCTAAAGCTGAAACTAACCACCATGGTTAAATATTGTGACTTGGCATGCAACTGCTTATGACGCATCTTCGTGGCAGTTTTGATAGAGTTACGGTTAGAGTTATTTCTCATGAAGTGTTAACATTATTTTGTCTTTGTTCTGTAACTGGTCTGCCAAAGCAGCATGGAAACTGTTGGTTCAGTCCTACATGCAGGACATTCTCTTCGAAAACTTTTTGAATGGTTTGGGGAAAACAGGACAACAACCGGACATTAAAATCAATGTTTACCTTCACTTTTCTCCTGTGGGGTTGGGTCACTGGCTTGCCACCCATCAAACTCTGGCCCCAAATCAGGACGAGTCATCCAGCTATCCACCCAAACGTGGAAGTTCCTGGTAAACAGTCAAATAAAAAAACACAACTTCAGAGAAGTAATGGAAGATAACGAGAGAAAGAATAAAAAAAGATGTATTAAAAGTGTGACAGTGTTTATGCATTTAGTGTAGACTATGTGTAACAACCTAATCACTAGCACAGACTCACCATATCGAATCAGCATGAGACATTATTTTTCCATGTTCATCATACAGCTTTTCTATCATCAGGTTGCCGTTGGTATCGTGAGCCGATATGAAGTTAGTAACCACTCGACATGGGATGCCCAGGGCACGGGACACTTGAGGAGGGAGGAGAGCCACATTTCATCACACCAGCTAACTGAAGCACATGCTAGAGATAGCAACTGTCATCAAAGACTTGTGGGGGCTTCAAAGCCATGAGATTAGATTCCAAATTTAGGGTATTGATAAGAAAGGTTGAATTGTGTGGCAGTGGAGGTGGACTAGAGAATGTAACTGGGATTAAACAGATGTGTGTGTTTTAAGAGAGAAATGCAGCAGGTCAGTACTGTTAGTACTGTATCCTTTTAAGAAAATGTTTCTATATTGCCTAAGATGAGTGATGGCATGCAGTTAGCTTATTTAAATGTTTCAAATTAACTTTGAAACATTGCAAAAATGCATTTTCTTTCTGTTAAAATGTCATTATGTCAACATGACATGGGAATATTATCTTTGTAAAACACAATAACTCAGTGCACATCAGCCTGTGCATAGATGATTTTCTGAATCCACAGACTTAAACCAAGACTTTCATGCACTCTCTGCTGTGCTCCAACCTGTGCATGCAAGAGCAGCAAAGACCCAACACTGGCCATAGCAGACGGGGCCACTTTCTGCCCACTGGTGCAAAATGTCCCCGCTGCCGATCCATGTTCCTGGATGAACCCCATCTAAAACCTCTCCCCAATTTCCCACCAGCACACCTCTGTCATCATTACTGTTGATCTGTAGGCACAGACAGAAGAGAGATGAGAGAGACGAGAGAGAGAGAGAGAGAGAGAGAGAGAGAGAGAGAGAGAGAGAGAGAGAGAGTCAGAAGTGAATGGGAGAAAGGGAATCTAAAGGTATAATGCTGAATATTTTCACAATCATTTACATTTCGTCACATTCCATTGTTGAGTGTTCATTTATAAATCAATATGAATAAGGTTTACTTTTCATTTGCTTTTCTAAACTCCAAGTGTTTGCAGGTCTTTCATGGTAAAAGTCTCCTAAATTAACAATTTGGACAGCAACACAGGTTTATTTGGGACAAATACAGTTTACATAAACTAACCTTATCAAGCTCACAGAGGCCTTAAACAAATTTAAGCAAAAAATGTGAATAGAAATACAGCAACATGATAGGGAGAAAACCAGCTTTTGAATATATATTTTTTTCATATCCGATTTTCTCCAGACATCCATCAGTACAAATTGACTACAGTATAAAATGTACATGTGGAAAATATATTTCCCTGATCGATTCAGATGGAAGGGACACAGGGCTGGGCAGACTTAAAGTGCTCATATTATGCTTTTTGGCTTGTTCCTTTTCCTTTATTGTGTTATATATCTTTTTGTGCACGTTATAGGTTTACAAAGTGAAAAAGCCCAAAGTCCACCCCAAAGGCACTTACCATCTCCAACAGAAAACACTGTTCACAAACTGCTCCAAACAGCTCTATTTAGTCCAGCCTTTACTCCTGTGCGTCACTTTGTAACACACGTTATAATGCTCACCTAGCTGCTAGCGTGGCACGCCCTCATACTCTTCTTCTTCTTCTGACTAGCTAGCAGTCCTTACCTAGCTACTGCGCATGTGCGACTCCCAACAAAGATGGAATAGAAGTGAGATGTCTCACTCTGTAGCTAAAACAGAGAGCTCAACACACAGGGTGAAAAGAGGAGCTGCAGCAATGTGTAGTACAACAAAAAAAGTTTTTTTATTAAACAATGTAAACCTATTCTGATGTAACCTCTAAATACAATTATGAACCTGAAAATGAGCATAATATGAGCACTTTAAAATATGTAAATTAGTACAGGTAGATAAGAGCACAGGGTTCTCGAGACAGAAGTGTGAGTTTATAATTAGTGTATACATTTAGGGAGAGAAAGTTAATAATTTCCAGGATTATATAATGTTGGCTTTGCGTGAGTGAATCCTTAATATGTAATATAACCTATATTTAGTGCATGATCCTGTCATGGTTTATCTTGGAACAAGCCTGGTACTGATTTATTGTATAGTGAAAACTACTGGACCAGTAGAAATAGCCCTGGATTTCTCATTCAGGTATTTTGACTTGCCGCAGGAAAAACATGCTGACAGACTTGAATTTATCTAGTTCGCTGCTCTATGCCACCGGCCTGGAATCAGAGTTGCACATAATGTTAAAAACTACTTTTGTTGCAGCATCTTTTGTTATCACAAAAGTTACCCGGGGAAACGAAAAAAGTTTCAAAAAAAGGAGAAGGGTCACCCCTGGTTCCCCCTGCAGAATAATATAACACTCAGAATATAAATGAGCTGACAGAGGGTTTTCTGTTGCACTGTGACCATGGTGATCTCTGCCTGCATTCACAGGCTGGTTAAATAGCATCTACAGGGCATACTTAAGCCTGGACACAGACCTACCATAGCACTCAGCACCCTGGTCACATAGATGGGATTTCTCCTGCCAGAGCAGTCCTTGTCGGCATCAGAGATATATTTCGGGTTTTCATCCAGGATCTTCAGACAGATATCCAGTACTCCTGGTTCAAACTACAGATAGACAAACAGAAGAGACAAAAGGATATTAGTGGAGCAACATGTAAGGATTTGTTTCAGCTATAATTGTATTTGGTTAATGACAATTATTAATTAATTATCAATAATGTCTTATTTGCCGAGTATACTTTATGGAATTAAATCATATAATCGATAGATGTAACTTGATATTAAAATAGTGTCATGTTTATTGCTATTTTTTGTCACAGTGAAGAAGCATTTACAGTAGAGATTATACATTTTTCTGTGTACAGTTTACTGAACTTTATTGAATGGGTAACAATTGACATTATGTGTACCTGTCCAAAGTTCCAGGGTTTCCCTTTGATTCGTTTATATGTTCCTCTGTAGATTTGCCCATATTGTGCTAAAACATACTCCTGCCTCTTCGTCTCACTGCGCATGTAGACAGCATCTCCTGTGAGTCAGTACAGACAGAGCATCAACACATTTAGACCAGCATAGTTGTATTCAATATAACATTTCAAATCTGACAACATATATACAGCTACAGGTGGTTTTTAACTTACATTTAAGTTACGTTGTGCAAATAATGTTAACACAATGGTCATTAAAAAAAAAAGGAAATACAAGCTGCATGTGGAGCACAAAACATAAATAAATCCTCATATACAATTTAGAGATAAAAAACGTAATGTACTCACTGGAGCACCACGCATTAAAAAGCAGGGTGAACTGCCCTAAACTGGTCTTCTGCTCCCCCTGGTCCAGAGTCAGATAATAGACGCCTATGGGGGCATTGGGTGAGGAAGTGATAGATACAGACACTGTGTTTCCAGAGGGATCATTAGTGGCAGATGCGCTCCACTCACTGTCCACTGTGGAGTCACGTAGACCGAAAGAAACCTTTGTGCCTGATTCTGTTCTGGGTGCTGGACCTGAAAAGACAGAGATGGACATGACTATTAAAACTAAATCCAGATTAGAAATTCACAGTCTCATTCGTGCATACATACGGAACTCCCTCCAAATATTTCTTCCTCAAACACATACTGCACATAAACATGTAAATGTAATCACTGAGAAACAAGAAGCTTACCAGTCTCAACGATGAGTGTGAAGCTTTTTTCACTCGGTTTTAACTCCTTGTTGCCAGGTTTCAGATGTAAAAGGATAATGAAGGGCTGTCCCCTTCTTACAATCAAACGCTCCTCTCCATATAGCTCTGTATGATGGCTGCTGCTGTTGCGCATAATGTCAAGATCACAGCGCTCAACATCCAAGCCTGTGTGTAGAGAATGTACATGTATAGTTAAAATATGAGCAATAATCAGGGGTTAGCCAACCAGAGCCTAACCCCTGAATGCTGCTCTTATCTTAACTACACAATACACATGTACATTTTTATTTTTTATCATGACTTTATGTTGATGAGGCTGCTTGCCCTTACTGCACAAATTATGTACACTATTATGACGCTATTATGATGTGTTGTACAACAGGCAGTGTGCAAGTTTGTTGGCTGGCAGCAGTCGGTGCATGTAATATGAGTGTGTCCATGCGGAGTGGTAACATTATGTGTCTTTGTACTGTATGTGTATGTATGCATGTGGTGTTGAATTTCATAAATAGCAGATACAGTTTGTGTATGTGTTCAAGACAAATTTCCTTTGGGACAATAAAATCTAAAATATTTGATCTTATCTTATGGAGACTTCTTACATCAGTTAGAAATTCAACACACGTCAACAACTAAAACTATGAAAATTTGACTTGATGACTTTATCTAAATTTGATCACCCCCAAAGTTTCTCCAGATGATAAATCTCAAGAAATCATTAGCAAGACATTCCTCAACGAATACAGCGTAAAAGTCATTCACCAATTCTGCACATCACATTTTACACTTGACACCCAATCCGATACTGGTTCAAAAAAGTTTAACTCTGTAGTCAAGTATAGAGAGAAACTGTACCTTCAGTTGTAGATAATACACTACTAATAACATTTGAATCTCTTTCCTATAATATGCGACCAAAGGTTTTCTTACTCCTTACCTTGACTCATGTCTGCAGTGAAGTTCTTGTCCCTCGACGTCGGTGTGGAAAGTGACACTTGCACACAGCTGCAGCCTGTGCTTATTGGTTAATGGGTCCCGCAGTGTGACAGGCCTATTTGTAGCATATGAAACCTGTAAGAGACGCCCTTTCTCTTTCATCTTCAATTTGACCCTGGCCTTTCAAGCCATTGTGAAAGATGTCTGCTGGAAACAAAAGCTTTAAAAACTCAAACATTCTGTTACTAAAGTTGGTCCTTAGTCAGCAAATTACCAGTGAGGGACAATTTTTAAATCTTGTGTGTGTAACATAATACAACATATCAACAATCAAACATATCTACATGTCCCTAATATCTACTTTTTTTAGTGTAAATATAAAAATAAAATCAACAAAAGTTTTGTCATAAATTATTTATGCCATTTTCGGTAGCTGCAACATACTGTAAATGATTATAATGACTCAACATAAACAAAATGTTATAATTTATAATGAATCAAAAACAGATCTATTCAATTTTATAATGTAAAATAGGAAATTCCACATTACACAGTTAAACATTCATATCCAACTTAGCAGTTTTTTCTTTTGCAAGGCAATCAAATACTTCACACAGTTTTCTCAGGTCACATTAAAAGACTTTCACTTTTACATTTTAAAGTGTTGAGGGAAATGAAAATATTGTGTAAATTTAGCGTTGTAACAGAGTGGAACAGAGCATTCACAAAAAAAAGCTCTGCAGACAATATCCCCAACTAGGCCATAGGGCTTAGATTCAATTGAAATTGCTGATGGTGCAATGTGGGTATCGTGACAAAAGTGTTAATGGTCATGATACACACAATACATTGTCTGAAACTTAAGTAACCACCTTCTTCTTTCGTACTTGGCTATTTTCCCTTCTGCATATTTGCAGCAGCTGGACAAGGAAGTAGGCCTAGGTTACTCTATTAGCGATTTATGACTATTTTAAGATGAGGTGAGAACATTTCTCTGCTTGATTTCATTAAAAGTAAAGTTGGGCCCTACTGCTTTGCTGTTGGCTTCACGACTCAGACAGACAAAGAAAAGAGAGAGATTTGCTTTACCCAGCAGCTGCACTGAACTGCAGGTGTCTCGTGCCAGAGAGAAGGCGTAAGAGCGGCGGTGCAGAGAGGATTAAACATAACGTATTTCCATACGTTTACCTTCCAACGCTGGGTTTTTACAGGCAGTTTTGCATGGGTCGCGAAGCCGAGCAGTAGATCGAGGAGGGTTACCACATTCAAACACAAAGTGGATATAATCAGTCGACCTGGGTATAACCCCTCTCGCCGCGCAAGGCATCCTGTCTTACAAAATTTACTGGAGGAAGTTGTACAGTATATAGGTCATGAAACTGAAACACAATATAAAGAACTCAAAACCAGATTTCAACTGCAGGGGTGTTCAGTACCAAACTAAAACATGCACACAGGGAAATAAAAAACTTTTGCAATAAGTGTCTAGATGTCTTTCTGGGAAATTACTGTCTGCGGAATAGGGAAGTGAAACATCATCACATGCTGTATTCTCACATTCTTACAGTCTGTCTGATCAGAGTTCAGAGGGAAGAAACCACACAAAACGAGTCTTATAATGTATCTTAAAAAAAGAACATTAGAGGAAAGACAACCGTACTGACCCCACATTTAAATAAGCAAATAATCGAATGAATGAAGACATTAACTTAACAAAAGAAAAAGCCTAGAGGAAAAAAACAGGGATCTGCCATGTCATAAAAGGTTAGTGGCTTTTAAATCAAATAAACAGGTCGACATTATGACCTCAGTTTTTCAAAATCCTGTCATGATTTGTAGGCTATACTGTACATTTTGCACAGACAATAAAGAAAAATCACAGAACTTACAACAAAATGGCACCTTTCATCAACAACTTATTAAGAAAACAATCCGAAAAATAAATTTCGTAATGGTCATTTTCACGAGAGTGTAGCTGGAACATTGATCAGTATGGAACCATTAGTGGACCCTTAATAACAGTAAGTGGTTTTCGCCTGGAAGCTTGTAGTCATACACTATATCTGTTAGTATATGCAGTAGTTGTGTGATTACAATTTGAAACCCAGTCTTTCATGTTCTTTCTCTCTGTATGATTAAATGCATGGGTTACAGAGTAATTCAAATCCAGATGTGAAACACAAAAGTGGTCTGTCCTTTCTGATAAATTAATAAATACAGGGCTACTGTAAGAATCTCAGAGCCAGACAGATACAAATAGAAATAAATAGATATACCCTTATATATTAATTACTTCTATATTAATTAATACATCATTTTACTTCTCCGTATCTGCACACATATCCACATGCGTCTCCAGTTATGGTCATCAACTTTAAGTTTGGATCTTCAGCTAGCTCTGGGCTAACGGCCAGTGGATAGCTTGCGGACTTGGACTATATCTTGGACTCCATTAAGTTTCCCTTGTCATCTTGTAACCAAAACAATGTAGTCCAGATGTCAAGAGAAAAATGATGTACAATTGTTTCTCAAACAATGCTCTGTCTGCTAAAAAAAGGAGCATGAAACTGAACAATACAGTTGAAGTTGTCTCCCACATGTGTGGTGGTCCTGTGTGTTTGTTCCACACAAGCTGTTGATTTCCATGAAGATAATAAATACAACCTTTTTGATCCCCTGCATATTAATAACTGTAAAGTCTGTACAGCACAGAAGATCCCACAAAATAGTGTGTGTGTGTGTATATATGTGTGTGTGTGTGTGTGTGAGTGTGTGAGTGTACATCTCTCTGTCAACCACATCATCCATGTAGCAGCCTCTTCTTCTTTCTTGCATGGTCATTTACATGTGATATACTGTAAGACAACCATATTTGAATGACTGACACATGATACCAACACACCAAACCTCAATTGCTTCAATAAATCATTAAAAACAAAACCTTGTGACCAGACATAGCTGACTGGCTTGTGACTGTGTAGCCATGTAAAATAACCATGTTCACTCAGATAAACTGTCCGTCTGCAGGGCGGCCAGAAGATCTCCAACAGGACTGAACAGCTTCAGTGGACCAATGATCTGCAACAATATTTAAAGGCACAACTTGTTCTCACAACAGAGGCCATTGATGATGATAATAATAATAATTTTTTTTTTTAAATGTATCATTTAAGTGTTACTGTGTATCCTGTTTAATTATGTTTAACTTTTTAAAGGAAAAACTAACAATCCATATTAGAATTAGAAAAAAAAAAACATATCTTTATTATTATTTTATATATATATATATATATATAATTTTCACATTAACTGTATGTTAATTTAAGAACATTTTACATTCTTACCTCCTGCAGGGAATCCAGGGTTAAACTTCTGTTGATTTTCCGATTATAATGCCATCACTCTGCAATGCAAGATATCAAATAAAATATTAGGCTATACTTCAATAAAATGGCAAAAAAAACAACTCCATAACATGAGTTCTTGATTAATAATACTGATTCATCTGTTTTAGGTATATTGCTGTGCAAAGCCCTCAGTGTGCTTTTCCAGGGACAGAGTTTAGTATTTAGGCTTTCAATTTGACACACATTCAGACCTTTTTCAAACCACCACACCTGCTATCATTAGAGAAACAACAGATGATTGAGTCTTGACCCATTATCATTAGCTCATACATAAAATTCAGGTCATTTTGGTACACCTCAACTGTACCTGAGCATTAGCCAGATGTGGAGGTTTGGGGGCAACACTTGGTTTCTTTCTGCTAATTGCTGGTGAGCCGTCTCTCATCAGACTGGGGGTCCGACAAAGTGGTGGGCGAGGCTTTGAACTCTGGGATACATTCAAGGAGGAGTCGTCCACTACTTCTCCACCAACGGCAGACAGGCAGTTGCGGTCTGAGCTGCTATAGAGGTTGATGCATTCTCCAGATGATTCAGTGCTGTCCACTAAAGCAGAAACAGATACTTGAAACAATGAAAGCAGTGGTGTGCACATTACTTGACACTCTGAGAAAACTGATATACATTCAAAATCCCTAATGGCATCCAAAAAAAAGAAAACATATTTTTCAAACTCACTCAGTGGATGATGACTTTTCCATTGTTCACAGTTAAGATGAAGATGATGAAGATGCTGATTGTTAAGTTCATTTTCAGTCATAGCCTCAGGGGAGGAGCAGACAGCAGGACTGTTCTCCACCCCCTGTGACAGGTTCCCAGGATAACCAGCAGGGGGCAGCGAGCCCCGGCCAGAGGAGGAAGATGATTGGCTGAGGTTGGTGGAGGCGGTGCTGCCAGAGCCAATGGAGTGTGGTCGTGGATATTCTAAGCTCCTGTGTGAACAACAGGCCACAGGAACTGACGACACACGTAGATCGGTGTCATCAATGATAAATTAATGGGCTGGGTCAGTGAGCAGTGAGGGCAAAAGCAGTTATTTCAGAAAAAAATATTAAGTGTTTTTGGATTTTAGTTACTAGTTTTGCTTAGTTAAACACAACAACAAAATGTAAAAGATCTAAAAAAAATTAAAAATATATATATTAAAAAAAATATGTAAAATTCGAAAACAAGGCTAAGAGTCTACAGCCATGCTATCCGCTCTGTGAGGCTGTACACAGCAGTGCTTTAAGCAAAATGCTAACATGCTCACAATATAACCATGCTAATGCTTAGGAAGTATAATGTTTACCATGTTCATCATTTTAGTTTAGCGTGTTAGCATGCTAACATTTGAGCTGAGGCTGATGGGAATTAGTTTTGCGGGTATTTGGTCATAAACATTGAAATATTAACCTGATGATGGTGCTAGATGACAGAGGGGAAGATGAAGGTCTGAATGTATCAAATTTAATGGCAATTGATCCAACAGTTGAGATAGTTCACTACCAAACACAAATGTGAACCACAATGTGCCGCTAGAGGAAAAGTCATGGGATCACCAAATTCAGCAGGATTGATCCCATGAGGACTACAAATGTATGTACCAAATTTTGTGCAAATTCATCCAATACTTGTTGAGATACTATGGCTATGATACTATAATGGCTAAAAACATTGTCAATGTTATTATTTACCAGAAAAAAATCTAATTAATTTCCAAGCAAATCCACAATTCAGGTACTATCCAGACCACCTATTTTATTTATTTTATTTAAATGTATCTTTTAAATAAAAAATAAGGGAATACACATGAAATGTATTATATTGCAAAACACACAATACATGTACAGTACATAACTACAGTAGTCCGGAGAATATAATAGACACTTTCAACCGTTTGAATGATGGCTTACACATTTGCCTTTGTTATTTTCCAAATGGTTTAGATCATTTTTTCTTCAATTTGGGACTCTGTGCAGTTGTGTTTTCTTGCTATAATGAACCATTTTATGAAAGAAGAAGATAAAGTTAGACAAGCCCACATACCTACAATTAATTTGGTAAATAAAATCCTCATTAACTAACAGGAATGATGGGGCCCAAACATGGTCATGTGAGGTCCTGCTGTACCAGATAACATTCAATCCTAACACATACTAAAACCTTTTGATGTATTGTTATTAAAGTGATACTGAACTTAGTTTGCAGTGTAAAATGTTTTCACTTAAATAGCTAGTCTGAAGAAAATATTCTACAGCTCTGTCATAAAGAATTGTTTTGTGTGTGCAGCTCCTTACTTCTCCCTGGCAGAGCGCAGTTCACGGCTCGGTCACAGATGGCAGCATCACTGGGTTGAATGTCCATAAAAGGTTTGCGGCCCATTCCCATGAACACCCTCTCCTGCATACGCAGCTCTGGAATGTATAGTGTATTCACAATCTTTTTTTTTTTTTTAACCTGTAAAGCCTTTTATAAACTGTAAAAGTGCTTTTTAATTAAGATATGTTGTTGTGTTGTTGATGCTACCTCGACTGTGAGCAGCCTGTTCCCACAGAATCTTCTCCAGGTCAGTGGTCCAGGCTTTCTTCAGCTCCATGCTGGAGGCCTTCAGGGTGTAGGTGTCCTCGCTTTTTCTCCTGCGGAACCAGATCTCAAAACACAAGCTGCTCACACTTGAGTTGTGGGTCATCCCGATGTCGCTTGTCTGGGAGAGAACACGCAGACACACACACAGAAATTGCACTGATTGAAATAATCATATGTGGTTAGATGTTTTGGTTTCACTATAGGAGCTTTGCTTCAAAACTACTGGAAAATGCCTGTGTAATAGAATATACTGTATATTATGACAGCTTTTGATAAACAATGATGTGTGCAGACCTTGAATGATTGCTTGTAGACATAAACATCATTGCCAATATCTGTCCTCTTGGTCTTGCTGAAGAGGATGAGATCTTCAAAGAGAAAGATGCGGCGAACACATTTCTTCTTCCTAAAGAAAACTGTGAACTCGTCCTGGCGAATGAGCTGGCCCTGCTCTTTTAAATTTACCTGATAGAGCAGAGAAATGTACGGCAGAGCAGAAAGAAAAAACACTATTAACTTAACTGCTGGATATCAAGTATATTTCAGTTGTCATTCGAATATCTTACATCACACTCCTGGATGGCGTCCATGGTGAGCAAATCGTTGCCGTGGCGCATCTGAAACCGAACCAGGTCTGCAGCAGCTTGGATCTCAGTCCTCTCCCGCTCCTTCTCACTGCTTGTCAGATCAGGCACAAATGAACCCGGGCCACACACACTTTGCGCGCACACACTAGATGCGAGCAGTGTTTCCTGGATCATGTCTTTTGGCCTGTATGAGCCAGCCAGAGCCAGCATGTCCTGTAGAAGGAGGCTGTACTTGCTGATCCTCTGAATAGGCCTCAGCAGGTAGGATGAAAGGTCCATCATGTCCCCCAGCTCCTGCTGCTTCTTCTATGAGGGGAAACAAAGTGGGACTATAAAGCTGGAAAGGTAAAGCATGGCACTAATGCTGTGTTCCAGACACAATTTTTAGCAAATTCACGACAAACCCTTCTAGCTAGCGCTAACGTTGACGTTAGCTAGCGCTAGCTGATACTAGCTATTTCTAGTCGGCGACATATTTTGGGCTTCATTTAATAAACATAACCTGTAGTAGTACACAATTGTATGTGTATTGTTTTGATTACAAATGTGCGGAATTACTTTACGTTGCCTATTTATGTCTATTTATCAGAGATGTTCACAAGTCATTTTTTGCAAGTCCAAGTAAAGTCTCAAGTCTTTGAGCTCGAGTCCAAGTCAAGTCTCAAGTCTTTTGCCATCTGATCTGTCCCTAATACTGTATTGTTAAATCTTATGAGTTCAAAACATGTCCTGTAGCTACCATCCATACAGTACAGTATCAAAATCAGTTGTAGGATAACTTTATGGGGTCTACTTAACACATCCCTCTAGACCTCGGACCTGGTGAAATATTAACCTAAGTCTGTCACATCATATGGATACAACTATAAAGATACAATTTGCATGTTCCCAGCATTAGCACAACACTTTGCGATGGTTAGCTTGTTACCTGTGGTGATATATGCTAAATGTAACGTCTCTTTCACTCAAAAAAATGTCTAATGTCGAAGTGGAAATCAAGAGAAAAGTGGCAGCGCCACACCAGTTACAGAACAACATGCATCTCAGTGTCAGTCCAAATTACGCACAATAAGCAGTATGAACTCACTGATGTAATGCCATTTATTTTCTAAGTGTTAGTAGGCTCAGTGAAACTGAGTCCAGCGCGAGGGAGACCCGACTCAGAGGAGGAGAGGTTAGTGAGGCCAGCGTCTCCACGGCAGGTGACAGTGCGCACGGATCCGCTGTGCCACGCATGGATGAAATAATGAAATAGTAAATAGGACTACAGTTACAGAAATATGTGCAGAATTAAGACAGTCAAGACGGCCCAGTGTTTGGTGGACCAGGTACACCTTGTTCACTTAATAGCCTACAAATCATCCACGGGATCAATTACGCATCACATGATTTTAGCCACCCGACACAGCGTTTGTTCCTGGGGAGATGGATCCGTGTGTCCCGCCTCCTGTGCGCCATAGATTCCTTAGCCTCAGCAACCACTAACTATAAGATACAATTTGCCTGTTCCCAGCATTAGCACAACACGTTGCGATGGTTAGCTTGTTACCTGTGACGATATATGCTAAATGTAACGTCTCTTTTCACATTAGTGTGTGAGTGACTGACCTATTTAGGTGCGTTTTGAGATGCCTGATGAAGTCCGACGTTGTTGATCCGGCATCATTTATCTTGGTGCCACACACTTTGCATGTAGCGGTTTGCTTACTGCCACTGTTTACCAAGTTATTGAAAGCAAAACTAATGAGAAAAGGCACAACTCCAGGAGGATTTGGTGTCGCCATCGGCAATGCATTTTTTGATATGTGAGTGCGCGCACATAGGTGCATGCGTTACGTTGCACATTATGGCTAAGGGCAGGGGACATACAGCTCGTCATACGTTTCCCCATATATGCGCCAATAAAAGAAAACAGAAATACATGAATACATTTTGATTTAAAACGCTATAATTGCATGAAAACAGGTTGTTGACGAGTCTCGAAGCTCGAGTCAAGTCTTTTGGGTCGAGTCGCAAGTCAAGTCTGAAGTCTTTTGGGTCGAGTCCGAGTCAAGTCTGAAGTCAGCTGTTTGTGCGACTTAAGTGCGACTCGAGTCCGAGTTTACGGGTAGTAAGTTACGGGTTTGACTGCCGTTCCAGGGCACTTTCACGGGTAGAAGGTTGTGAAAACACGGGTTACGGGTTGCCTGGAACGCAGCATAACACTTCCAGGGTTCGGGGTGTAATGACTACTGCAGCCAGTTGAAAACGTATCTTTGAACCTACTAAAATGAAAAATTAGGGTGGTGTACAGATAAAATGTCCGAGCTTGCATAGTGTAAATACAAAAGGAAAAGGATGTAAAACATCCCCTCGTATTTTTCAGTTAAGAAAAAGACAGGACACATAAACTGACCTTGAAGATGTCATGGCGACGGTGCAGGATCAGGGCGTCTGACAGAGGTTTGTTCTTGCTGTACAGAGCGTACAGGCCGAAACTCTCCCTCTGTGGAAAGTTAAACCATATTAGAAAATGTACAGTATGTTATTTATAACCCGCCTTTAACACTTAGTAGTCATATATATCTGCAATAATCACATAATAATACTACGCATCATCTATCATTATCATATGACTGAAATCCTGCTACTATACATGTCAACTTCTGGTCTCTTTGCATCTTGAGAAGAAAGGTGGGACTATTTTGTATATTACAATTAGATCAGTTAAAATACAAATTTATCACAGTAAGTTATTTCAATTATACAATAATAAAAATAGAAATAAACACAATTAGATAAAAACTAAGCTAAAACCATTAATATGCTTTATAAATATAATGAACATTACATACAAAAATAATATACTATATATATATATATATATATATATATATATATATATATATATATATATATATATATATATTTATTACAGTTGTACAGTTACTGTGCTACTCACATGTCTGAGAAAGCAGCGCGCCACCATGGCGGGCTCCTTCTGGCAGGCCTCCAGCTCGGGCAGGAAGTAGTGGCTGTGGAAGTCGTAAAGCTTCTCCAGGTTGCCGAAGATGACACCTCGCTTGCCCCTGAGGTCCTGGGGGATGTCTGGTCTGTCCAGCAGGGGGAGGTAGTGGGTCAGGATGTAGCCCAGTGAGCGGACATATTCTCTCTCTGTAAACACCAGCTCCTCCAGGACACGCTGCAGCCTCCTGATAACACAAACAGATAATATATCTATACAGTAGTATTTGTAAATAAGTTATTGCATGTCCTCATCCTTGGAATACCTAATTTGGGAGTTTTTCTGCATCTGTACAAACCAAATAATATTAGGAAAATTGTTTAGGGTGTTTTAGGCTTGATAGTCTTTGCACAGGATCTCTCGCCACCATGTTACTCTTTTCCCCTTTGCTTTGTTTTATTTGCTGAATGATGCTGAGTTATTTATTATTTAATTTCCTGTTGTACTGAAATTGATCTGCACAGGCTCTTTGTCTTTTGAAAACCGCTTGTGATGAAAGGCTATTGACCAATGAACTCAACTAATGTTTAAATTAACACGCCGACTTATTGGGACTTTAGCTTATGCACCGTAACCCTCAGAAATAGATAAGTCCATACATACCCTTCTCATCTCCGTGCGTGTTGTAACTCTGTCCGACGGCCCCACAGGTAGCTTAGCCTAGCACGGATCCTGGAGGTAACCGGTTCCAACTAGCCTACTGCTCCGAATAAGTGACAAAATAACGCCAACATGTTCCTATTTACAGGTTGTGATTTGTATAGTGACAGCGCGTACAAATAACAAGGTCACATGAGACACAGCCATCTTCTAACCGTATATAAACTGGGAACTATATTCTCAGAAAGGCAAAGCATTGCTACTCTCTGCTCGGGGCCTCTCAGGTGTTGCAAGCATATCACTCTGCCCAAGTAGCAGAAGTAGCACTACTTGGGCCAACATGTAAATAGGAACATGTTGGCGTTATTTTGGCACTTATTCGGAGCAGTAGGCTAGATGGAACTGGTTACCTCCAGGATCCGTGCTAGGCTAAGCTACCAGTTGGGCCGTCGGACAGAGTTACAACACGCATGGAGATGAGAAGGGTATGTATGGACTTATCTAACTCTGGGGGTTGCGGTGAATAAGCTAAAGTCCCAATAAGTCGGCATGTTCCTTTAAAGAGTAACTCAATACCAGGCTGAAAAGCAGTGTTTTGCTGCCCTCTCTGGGTGAATATGTCAAGTCTATTTTTAGCTCTGACCATAGCCAGAATCAGTGATGGGTGTTGTCAGAAGTGTGCTTTGTGGCACTTGTAACCACCTCCAACAGTGATGTCAAGGGGTCCTGGAGTACACCTGTACATCACTGCAGTAAGGTGAGAAGATGTACTACTTTTATATTTAGGCAGATGATACAGTGACATGCTGTCATTTTACTGTCTCTACATGCACAGTGATAGAAAAGAAACATGCCAAGTATGGATGGATTATGAGAATGGGCCCCTGGGCACAGACAAGTAAAACACCACCCCCATCCTACATAGCAGCTCTTCTGCTGACAGGTGTTTACATGAAGTGCTTCAGTAAGTTTACTGTAGGCTTACCGTAGCCTATATATAGTTTGCGCGTTTCAGACAGAGGGTGATTACAGGTATATTTAGACAGACAGTATAAGAGAAATAGAGTTTGAGTTTGAACATCAAAGCCTGTAAGCATGTTCTAGTTGAAACCCAAAACACAAGTATGAACCTGAAAATGAGCATGATATGGGAATTTTAAAGGACTCAAAATCAGGAGTTATCAGGAGCAAAACAAGTAATTGGGATATCTCTACTTATGACTGAGCCCAATAATTTTCCAATGTGATGTATATCTCATTATTAGCAGTCACTGTAAACAAAGGGTCTGTGTCTGGTAGGCCTGTTCAAAAATCCACCATGTTGACAAGTAGAAAAAAAAAGTGAGGAGAATCAGAAGAAACAGTACCTGTAGTACTTCAGTGGAAGCTTAGAAACAGTAAAGAGCGAATGAAATCTGATTAAGACTCTTTTAAAGGCATGTCATTTAACTCAGAATATCATCTTGCAAAGCAAATGTTTGATTACATATCTTTTTCTCAATCGGTAATGCAAGCACATTTCACCCACATTTAGTAAACTTACAGGGCATTGCTGGCACTCTCCTGTGGACCTGCCAAACAAAAGGCCCCCTCATATCTCCCGATGGGGAGGCTCGAGTGTTTGCAGCATAAAGTCCCGTTACCCCCTACAGCCCCCCGGTCGCTCATACAGGAGTCTTCTGAGCAGAAGCTCCCGTGGCGAGAGATCTGGAACTTCTGAGCCTCCTGGAGGATCCGACAAGACGGCTGACCATGGTGGGAGCAGGATGACGGGGGTCGAACTTGCTGCTCTGGAGGAGTGAACGACCCCGCCATCGCTACTCCAGTGGTGCACGAGTCCTGACTCACCGACCTCACTCCAAGACCTAGTCCCCATGAAAACCACTGGCAGCCGACAGTGTGGGACTGAGACAGAGCAGCGGCATCTCTCTCACTCCTCGCTCTGCTTGTCTGTCTCCTCCTCGTCTCTCTTTCTGTTCTCCTTGCTGACCTATTATTAAATGATTCGTTTAATAGTGATAATTTCACACAGTGTAAACTATTAAATCAAGTGAGATGAATGGATTAACAAGTTACCTGTGAGGTGACTGTGGAGTGACCTTTGACCCCTGACTGGTTCCAGCATCACTGCGATCCTCAGGTTTGATGTTACAGCAGGCTACAGTTGTTGAGTTAGTGTCGTTGCTGCCCAGGATCGGCCTTCTCTTCCCTAAATCCACCGCTCCCGACACAATGCCCTCCCACTGTGGGTGCAGAGGCCCGGGAGTTGATTGTACCACCAGACTCTGGCCACCGGGGGACGGTGTCTGAACATTAGTGCTTACCACATCAACATAATGAGGTTCACACCAGCTGGTAGAGTCTACCTGTTGGTGGTAAACTTCCTCCACATCCTGCATCCTCTCCTGAAGCTGCTGCCTGGCCTCCTGGCATCTCAGCCAGGCTACGTTCCAGACCCTCATCCCCCTGGAGCCCTGTAGGGCAATGGCCTGGGCCTTCACCTCCTGAAATCTCTCTGGGCTGAACTGGAGGAACCTGTCTTGAAAATTCTGGAGGATGGAGGTGTCATTGCTTGACAGTAAAACATTTGGAGCATGAGGTGTGTGGACATCAAACGGGCAAAGGGATGCAGCGCTCGGTCCAGAGTCTTTGTTTTGATGTTGCGTTGGCTGAGTGTTTGTGTGATTGACAGGTGCTGTAGTCTGGTCATGGTCTTGCATTGTGTGGATTCTGGATTGAGTCTGGTCCAGGTACTCAATGCATTCGCTGGCCAGAGCTGTAGCCTGTTTGGAGATTACAGATGTTTTCTTTTGTCACACATAAGAACAAAAGTGCATGTTCTAATTTACTTTTTATTATCATGCTAATCTACTCAGGCGATTTTTTATTGTATGATGTGTAATATAAAAAGAGAACTCATTCATGCCATATATGTTCTGATAAAGGGTTCACACAGAAAAGCTTCAGCAGATTTGTCCGTTCTTTGGGGGAAGGGATGTCTTTATGGGCTTGGTTCCCAAACTGTAACGATAAATGTTTCTACGGGGTAAGAGCACTAGCTGCATAGTGATCTTGAATACTTGAATTTTGAATGCTGATAAAATATCTGACACCAACCTGCTCACAAAAATCACACACGTTGACCATGATCTGCAGCTCCCTGCCGCATGCCTCTGCCCTGCACAGAAAGTCCTCCAAGCCTGATTTGAAGGTGCAGACTAAAGTCCCAAACGCCTCCGTCTCTGGGTAGGAGAGCCCAATCTGCTGGAGTCGCTCTGCCTCTGACACTAACGTCATGGCGTGGTGCCTTCGGTCCTGGAGGATGAGGGGACGGGGAGAGACAGATTGAGACAGGTGGACAAACAGAGACACACAAATACATGACAGCCACAAGAAAACGTAGACTCACATTAGCTTCAATAAGGAAACGAGTGAAGTTGTTGAGGATCTGCTCCATTTGGTCCCCAGAGTCCTCGACTGATTCAGCCTCCAGCAGATGGCGCTCTCCCTCTACATTAAACCATTGTAGCATCTGCAGGGACAGAAGCAAAACAATATTGTGTTTAGTAGTATGGGCATGGACTTGTGTAACTTCTTTTTAAAGTCCTAATCTAATAATAATAAATAATAAATTATAATATAAGTTTAACTGTGTGTACTGTGTGTTTTACCTTGTTACACTTTCTTAATATAGTATTCTGCTGTAGAGAGTTAGTGGGTGGGAGAGTGTGTGCTTCTTTTATTCACTTTTGTATGTGTTTTTCTTTTTGATTATGTGTCTTAAAAACACAGTTGGCCAATATATATCTCAATTAAAAATATAATGAATAAAGTCCTTCATCACTAACAGGCCTTAAGTGTTATTAGTAAACAACAAATAGCCGACCCAGAGCTAAGAAACTTAACTGTCACAAAAATATGTAATGCGGTATGCAGTGACATAAAACACAGGCAAACATACACATACTGTCACTATTTATTCACATTACTGAACGGTTTCACTTTGTGTTCCCTGATTTATGTGAGAAAAACAACAGATGAATCTAATTTAAACAAAATATTTCATTCATTTTCCATTCAAATGCTAAATCCTGAAATTCAATGAATGACATTTGATCTACTCATCACCATACCCACATGATGACTTGTTATCATTAGATCGCTGGGCCTTCATGAACCCAGAGACTGTAATGTCTTTCATAGTCCCTTAGAACCATTACTGCACTTACCAAACCTAATATATTTTGATATTAGTGCCATTCATCTGAACATCAGTAGGCAGATTTGATGGTCAGCTATTAATAAAATGCACCTGCATTAAGTTTCCCTCCACCTCTCTGAGTTGCAGCAGATACTCCAGGTGTTCCAGTGACATGTTGGACCTCTGCACGAGGATGTGAGCCTGCTCCTCCACGTGGTTGTACAGGCTGCTCACCGAGTCTACTGCATCACTGCATGTAGGAAAAAGACAGACCAAAGGCTTAAGAAAAAAAAATAGTAACAGAGTAAATGAATCACTGGTGTTCTGGAAGAAGAGGATTAGGCAGCATATGCATAACAATAACACAGCTAGGCTTGGAACAACTGGTTTAAGACAGCAAACTGTGGCACAAAAACATTTAACTTTTGCTTTTCAGCTTTTGTACAAAGTCAAGAGTGTTATGGCTACATTTTGATCTCAAAATAGTGCAAATATGATGGTGTGTCGTCATCACAAAGAAAATAGGATATGGAATGTTTGTTTCTACCCTGTGTATCTTAAATCCCCTGCTATTAAATAATGAGTCTGAAAGTGTGCTGCAGCTGCACAATTTACACAATTAATAATTAATCATTTTTGCCACTTATTTTTGGTGTGGTGATTGGTAGGAATATGTTCAGTCTAGTGGTTTATTTTCTAGCAGCTAGAATATTTAATCACAGGATATCAAAGGTCATATAAACAAGTTTACCCCCAAAAAGACTGTAGAACCAATACCTGGGTTGTTGTGTACATGAGCAGGTGAGAGTAGGAGTTTACCTGAGGTCCTCGCAGTGGGGGTATCTGAGGTCACTCTCCTTCCTCAGCCTCGCCAAGATGGCTCCGCCCTCCCTCTGCAGGCTGACCAATCGGCTGTCCTCCAGTACATTCCTCATCAGTGTCCTCTGGTCCGTCATGCACTGCTGCACAGTCTGTTTGACAAAAATACATTTTAAAGATCAGCAAATTATATAATAAATACTTCACATAAACAATTTCCATGTGCATTTGCCAATACTTTTATATAACTACAGAAGTTATTATCCTCATCACACACTGTATTTTCAGTGAAGACAGTTACATAACTGAGGATAAACCCAGCTTTCAAGGCCCAAATAACAACATGAGTAAACAGTCAAAAGACAGCATGAAGGTACCTGTACAGTGTCTGTCCTCTGGGGCTCTTCTAACTCACTAATGGCTCTCAGAAGAAGGCTGGATACCTCGTGAAGATCAGACACAAATGGGAAGAGTTTCTAGAGAATGAAAGATGTGGACATGAGTAAATCATGAGCAGTAAGAAGCAACTATTGCACTACCTGACTGGAGAGAAGAGAGGCAGGTAATGTTTTGATGTGACTCACCTGGTGCAGCTCTATCCAGTCACAGTGGCTGTGAGACAGCGTGCCATCCAGGCGGGCGCTCAGCTGACTCACCTCCGCCAGCTTGAACAAGGCTTTCATCGATGTCACCACTTCAGTCTGCTTTGAGGCAACAAGTGTCAAAGTAACATCAACGCGTTTTCACAGCTACAGAATCAGAAACAGGGAGATTATTGCGTCATTATTCACCACATAGTATCGCATTGCCAGACCTTCCTCCACAGCGCTGCAGAGGAGGGTCTGGCTAGTCCACGCAGCATTCCGGGATGGGAGAAAAACGTACTGTGGTTTATGGGCATTTCTTTAAACCAATCCGAATCGTCTTGGGTGGTGCTAAGCGTCAGACGGAGCCAAGGTGCTGCTGCAAAATAGCCTCAGAAGGGAACTTGTTTTGGTGGAACGTGTACGTTCAAAAGTTGTTTTAGTCGTGCAACAGAAAACTCAGATTGGACAGATAGTCTAGCTAGCTGTCTCGATTTACCCTGCGGAGATCTGAGAAAAAGTTAACCATAGTCCTCAGAAATTGACCAGAGTTTAAAATTCCAACACACAGGAACACCAAAATTGGTGTACATTATTTTTTAGACCACGACAAGTATTTCAATCTATTTGGTTTAACAATTGGTCAATATTTTAGCCTATTAAATGCAAAAATGTCTGATAGTAAATGCATCTGAAGTCCTGTTGTGACTCCTAAAGTTGATGGTCAGGCGATTAGGGTTGGGCATCGAGAACCAATTGCTACTTGGAATCGTTTAAAAAATTACGATTCCATTGGAATCGTTTATTGGAATCGTTTGGAATCGTTTAGAGGATTTGGTTTCAAATCCGATCATCGCTTCCCAATTTAACATGTGTAAGTTTTGGTTTCCGTAGCGGCCAGGCGCTTGTTGTGTTGCAGCCTTGGAGCGCAGTAAGCAGCGCTCTAGTCTGGCTTTATTTTACGTTGAAAAAGCTGTAAAACTGCAATCCACCGTTGACTCAAAATAAAACTTTCCTCTTATTTGTGAAAATAGGCATGTGATCCGTTCCAACTCCACCCCTCAAAGAATCGGAATCGAGAATCGATAAGAACCGGAATCGAAAGGAAGAATCGGAATTGGAATCAGAATCGTTAAAATCTAAATGATGCCCAACCCTACAGGCGATGTTGATATATTTCACTGGAGAAGTGGAAACAAACTCAAAACGTCATATAATTCATCCTCTGGGGACCGTGAATGTCAAATTGTCATGCTAATAAATGTGTTATCAAGATATTTTTAGTCTGGAAAATAATGAGCAAACAAACTAACTGACATTGCCATCCCTATAACCACGCCGCTAGCATGGCTAAAACACCTTGATTAAAGAGATCAATGAAGTTTATAATCCACTCAAATTAATTACCCTTTATAGGAAACCAAACAGAGGTATTTCTCCACCTGTAGTGTCTTATAATAAAGATCGTAAAAAGTGAAAAAGCTGACCTGGATTCCGGGACACCTCTCTGGCCGAAGGCTGCTCTCCTTGTCCACCAGCAGCACGAAACTGTTCACTGCCTGGGGAGTCTGTTCCTGCAACAGTTTACACTCCATAAATCCTACTTAACTATATTCATGCATTCTTTGAGTTACAGCCTTTAATTGATGACCACAAATAAATAGCACAGTCAAAGTACAAGTCAAAAACATATGGGTATCAATGGAAATTAATTTCCTTTTCAGTAAATTGAACTGAGATCAACACTAGAAATTGTATAACACATTAATAAAAGCAAACTTGTATATTATACAATAAATTGCACCTTTGATTACAAATAAGTAAAGGAAAAAATCTTTTGTCACATTACACATAACTCTTAAATAAACCAGAGGACGTCTAGATATGCTGATATACTCAGGAGCTGCTACATTATTCAGCATTGATATTTCACCCAGAATTAATCGCCCGTAAACAGCAGCACTCCAGCCAGGAGTAAACACCCTTACAACAGTTCTACAGAAATGTCTGTGCTTCTTACCTGAAGCGTCATCAAGGCCTTATAGAGCTGCGGTTGAGGATTTGTCTTCCTCGAATCAAAAATGAGTGTCATCCCAGCTTCTCTGATTTCTCTCCTAGATACAGAGATAAAAAAAATAAGATTAAGTACACAACAGTCACCACAATAAAACAGACATTGCCACAATGATGCCAAAACTTCCTTCCATTATGACTTTAAATGTACAGGTTTTTTTCAAGTCTGGTTAATTAATTGTTCCTTAATTAATTCATTGATTTACTGATATGTTACCTGGTGATAGTACGGAAGTAGAGCAGCATCTGGAAGAGCTCCTGGCTTGTTACAGCTGATCTCCATCCTTGGTGGTGTCCATAGAGCTCAACTATTGTCCTGCCGGTCCTGTCTCTGCCACCTGAAGGGGTTAAAGAGAGGAAAGATCAGGGAACATGCTTTTCTCTGTGAGAATTTTAAGTAACCTATTGACCATCTCCAAAAGGGGAGAGCAGAGAGAGTAAAAGCATCCAGTTGATTTCTCTTTTTAATAGATTTATTTTACCGTAAATCCCAGTAGACATCCACCACTGCCTTGCTCATACTGATCCTTGAGGAGGACTACTGTATAACGGAATGAGATGTCTTTCTATTTAAATAGAATTGAATCAAAATACAGAGAGGATTCAGTCAAACTATTAAGTAAAGTTTTCATTAGAATAGTTACTATGTATATTTTGAACTGGATAATTTTTAAAGTACATTTTCCAAAAAGAGCAAAAGGCTCATAAAATGTGCAACAACAGCAAAGGCTTGAAGGACAAAGACAATGCCGGTATGCTATCTGAAATGAGAGAAAATCAAAAGAAAGAAGAGCAAACAGAAAAGATAAATAGAGACAGAGAGGGTCAGAGCTACTCTAAGTCGTGAGTTTTACTGCCATGTCAGAAAAAAAGTGAATGTTCAAGACATGAGAAAAGAAAATGTAATAGTCACAATCAGCCTTAAAAATAATGATAAAATCAATCATGACTCTCACATGCTGATGTACTCTTATCCATTGGCGATACTTCCATGTTACTTTTTTATTAGTGATGTTTTTAATGTAATATCTTACATTAATCAATGAGTTATTTAAAGGTCCCATCGCATGAAAATTTCACTTTATGAGGTTTTATAACATTAATATGCATTCCTCCAGCCTGCCTATGGTCCACCAGTGGCTAGAAATGGCGATATGTGTAAACCGAGCCCTGGGTATCCTGCTCTGCCTTTGAGAATATGAAAGCTCAGATGGGCCAATCTGGAATCTCCTCCTTATGAAGTCATAAGGAGCAAGGTTACCTCCGCTTTCTCTGCTTTGCCCGCCCAGAGAATTTGGCCCACCCATGAGAGAGGGACATCATGGCTTTCAAACGAGCAAAGTGGCAGTTGGTCAAGGTCACACCCCCACTCTCCACCTTGCCCCCCCCTCTCCTCCTCAATAACTACAGACACAGAAATGGCACATACTAAGGAAAGCTCATTGTAGGACTGGCTCTAGTGACTGTAATTCTGCACCAAGGCTGAATTTCGGGAAAGAGACTTCAGATACAGTATTAGGGGACCACTAAGGCCTATATAAAAGCATCCAAAGAGCACCATGTCATGGGACCTTTAATACAAATAACCTTTATGTAATCTCATTTGTATATGTTGTCTTTTTATGCACAGTGAATAACTTGGTTGTTATTTGCTGTGTCTCAGACTAACTTACCTGTGCGAGATGCTACTCCTAAGTAGAGGGGGTGGGCTCTGGGGTCTGGGGATCCCAGGGGAAGGTGGTCAGGTCTGGGACGAGTAGAGGCAGGCTGGGAAATCTTATGTGTCTCTGTTGTTGGAGGTGGATCTGTCTTTAACGGGTTCTTCGTCTGATGGCCATTTCTACTGGTTATGAACGTAGTGCCAGGCTGAGCAGCATCTATAAAAAATTTACACATTTTGCTGTAGGGAGGCTGATTTTCATCTGGTAGTAAACAATAATGAAATTAACCCAATAAAACCTCCATGCTAAAGATCAAATTAGAACAACATTACTGTACCTGGAATGACCATCTTCCTCCTGTTGATCTTGGGTGAAACCAGTCCAAAGGCTGTGCTGTTTTTACATTTGACCACATGCAGCTGGGGCATCTCTGCACAGGAGCCAGTATTTTCTCTTCTCCTGACATTTTGACCTTCAACAATGACCAGAGCACACTTCTCTGAGGTGTCCACCACAGCTGTGGAGAGGGATGAACATCTTCCATCTGACATGGACTCCCGTCTGTTCTGTGGCGCTGAAAGAGACTTAGGAAAGTTTGGACTCGCTCCTGTGGAATTAGTTCGGCTTTGTAGCCGTTCACAAGGCTTGAGGGTCATCGATGAAATTTCAGTGGAAGGAAACTCTCCATGGTGTTTGGCAGAGATGACATCTGACTGATCATTTGAACTTGACAAAGCTCTATTATTGTTTATCCTTGTTCCTGCTGCTATATTTGTCCTGTTCACAATGTGTAAATTGCCACAAGTTTTGGCAGAGTGTGCATCCCTTGGTTCCCTAAATGGCAAAGTGTTCCTTTCAGCTGTTTGTTCTGGTAGCGCACCAATTTTTAAAACATTGTTTCCCCTGTAATCCATACAGGGGGCAGTGTTTGTATCTCCTGTTTTCCAATTTGGAACAGTGTTCCTTTCTCCTGACTCCTTACAGATGGCTCCACTGACAGAGGAAGGAGACTGGTGTTGCATCCCTGAATCAAACCACATTCCTTGAACATTACACCATGGATCCCCTGTTTCAGTCCCTGGTAGTCTGTCATCGCACTGTGATAAATCACCATCCTCCTCCACCACAGCTAACATATTCCCGCTCTCCTTCTCCTTTCCAAAGCTGACAGGGTTTTGTATAGCAGCCTGGTAGGAGTCCCTGTATCGACACCTAAGCTCCTGAGCTCTGGAAGCCTTTCCGCCTTGTCTTCTCCTCATGCACGGGGTACAGGGTTTCTCTGAGAACTGGACAGTGCGGACACACTGAGAAGGTTCAAGGGAGTCAGGGTGAGAGTGATAGGATTGGGAATGGCGGAGAGCTGTTTCCACCGACATGTTGTGCCTTAATGACACAGCAGCCTCTGATCTAGAATGACTTTGTGGTTGTAGTTTTGTAGGTGACTGCACATGTGCTTGTGACTGTGCTTGAGGTGGTATCTGTGTGTTTGGCTGTCTCTGTGTTTGCCCGAATGACTCCATTTCTGCACATGGTTGCATTTGTGCTTGTCTTTGTGGATGTCTTTGCATTTGTGGTTCGATTTGTGTGTGCAATTGCATTTGCACTTCTAATTTCTGTTGTTCTTCAGTTGCTGACTGAGCTCTACTAAAAAGCATATTTGCCTGAAGAATATCAATATATTCCCCTTCTGCAACAGCGTGGCCTGCTGGTCCTCTCCTGCATATATCTTTGTTGTTTGGATCTTTATGTTTATGTGGCCCTATATTTTCAGACACAATAACCCCCTTTCCTGGGGTGCATGTACCTGAAACAGTGCGAGTTTCTGTAGCTGTATTTGGATCTGTCCCAGTAAAGGAGCTGTTCCACGTATTAGGGGACACCCAGCCAATAGGCTTAAGCTCAGTTTCAGTCTCTTTCACTTTGACCAGCCTAGATGAAGAAGCAGCACTAGTATCCACCAGGCAGAGTGACACAGCAATGCCGTGCCTCGCCGGACATATTCTGGTCTCCACAGTGAAGGCAGAGTGTTGTGAAGCAGAAGTTAAAATAGAATTTTGAATGGTTACAGGATACTGTTTTGGTGCAGATTCCTTTGAAGGAGAAAGAGGAAATGAACGATTTGATGCAGAATTCTCAGGAAAATGAGGAAGAGGTGGAGGATGAGGAAGCGGAGTTGGTAAAGGAGGATTTGAAGGAGGAGCAGAGGCCATACTACTCCCAGCACACAGTGGCACATCCACAAAATCAGGCAGGGCCACCCGTTCCCATGGTAACCTCACCACGCCCTGCTCGGTGGTGAGCAGGCATTGGCTGAGAGGCGTTCCATGGCGGCCCTGGTTGATCTCCTCTAACCAGTCACGGCTGAATATACAAGGATAGGAAGTTTCAGGGATCGGGGTCTCCTCCACTACTTCCACTAAAAGCCCCTCCTCTTCCAGGAGGCTGCAGACCACGATGCGAGCTGATTGGTCACAGAATGGTGCCACCTGGAGATAAAAGTCACCAGGCTGAAGTAGCAGGGGGTTGATAGGAGCGAGGTGGATGACAACTTGGTCATGCAAACACAGAGGCCAGCCTTCACACAGGAAAAGTACATCAGAGTACTGAGCCTAAAAGGGGACAAGTACATTGACAGTACAGGGTTTCAGAAATTAGAAGAATGTCAACTTTATTTTTTCTATTTTAATTATGATATTACGTCCAGCAAGAAGATCTTTGAGCAGCTTTGTTCCTTACTAACACGTAGTGAAAGTCTCTTTAAACTCACACATAAGCTTAGCACACCACTGTAGCGTACAGTATAAGACAGTGACTTACACATGCAGCCTGCTGCACGGTGTCTAAGATGTGCTTGGCTGGGACCAGAAAGTCCAGCAGGCATCGCAGGGCATCTCCGTGATAACGACTATCAATGATGTGGAAGAGCTGGCTGAGAAGAGTGGGGGCGGTGGCCTCGAAGGGCGGGTACAGCACCGACAGCAGGTTCTGGATCGAACTTTCCAGAGATTCAAAGTTCTGAAAACACAAGAGAGAGAAAGTAGATGTCCTACTGGTTCATTATTGATCCCCACTACATCAGTTACAAAGCAGGCAGGCCGTGATCTGTGGGTGCTAATAGACGTGCACTACCAACCTAAAAGTTGTCCTTTAGTCAGTAACTACTCCAATCTAAACTTCACACAAGTGATCCAGGAATACCTGCAATGTACCTTTAAACAAATAATTCTAACATAAACTGTCCTGCCACATATTTACATGTTCAACCACTTAGCAATGGAAGATGATATAAAGAAGACACTGTAGTCATTCAACATTTTATCCTCAATTCAAAAAGCAAATGATGATTCACTATTATTACCTGCAGTAAGTAGTTTGCTTTGACAGTGAAATGGCCTTTTTAAATGAAATATTTATGCTGAAACTAACTTTTTTTTTCAGTTAATCGAGTAGTTTACTATTAAAAACTATAAAGAATATAGGTGAAATTGCTCGTTGCAATTTTCAGAAGCCCAAGGAGAAAATGTAAGAAAATTCTCCCATTTGAGAATCTGGAGCCATTCTGCTTGATAAATGACAGGTAACTGATTATTAAAATTTCTGATCAATATTCTGGTAATCGGCCAATCAATTTATTGTGTGTTCTCTATTTAAATTGTGAATTTATCATTTAGGTGAACTACAGAAGTCAACCAACACCATTTACTTAAATCCTCTGTAATGCAGTAATGCTAAACAATAGGAAACTTGGAGTCACTTTTATCTCATTGGCGTCTCTCACAGTAAATTACACAGGCCTTGTCCTCAACCTCAGGACCTGGTGAGAGAATAGTTACACAATCACAAACACTCTGTGTTCATCATTAAACATAAAGCCAGCCAGCCTGACAGGAAACAAATCCAAGAAAACAGTGTGTAATAGCTGGTCTCAAGGCTAGCTAACCTCCTGGTTTATGGTTTCACATTCCCTTTGACCTGAACTCATGGCCCGCAACCCACTTTTAGGCCCTGCTTTATTTAGCATCCTGCAAAGGCCACGGCAGTGGACCTTGGGGGTTAATGTATATACATGCATGACTGAGGCTCCGTTGGGAAATATATGGCATCTGAAAGGGTTGTGTGTGAATGTCGACGCATAGCATGAAATCTTGCTGCCCCTTTTTTTTCGCGATGCATCTTCAGCGTCATTTACTAGATGAGACTACATCAATGTCAATGTAGGAGCAAGGAAATTAGTCTTAGTTTAAAAACCTCCCTGTCAGTGGTGAACCCCAAAAGAGGAAAGGACTGAAGTATGTCTTGGAGGGTGATGGCAAAGGTACAGTTTTTATTTATTTTTGTATTTATGCATATCATGGCTTTGCTGGAGGTGCCATTGTTCTGTACATGTGATACTGTCATATTATTTGCTTTTTGTTTTTCTTGTCTTTTAGCTCTTGTAGTGTTACAGATGTTGGGAGAGAGACTTTGTTGTGGGTTGGGTCAGGGGGAGGGGGGATATGTTAACTGCACTGTACCACATGTGAGTGCAAGAAATCAATAAAAAAAAAGAAAAAGAAAAAGAAAAACCTTCCTGTCTTGAGTATAACGAATCACTTAGGTTATAAAACATTTTGGAAAATATATTTATTCACTTTCTGGTCAGTTAAATTAGAAAATCAAGGAATAACAGTTCCATATCTGTTTGTTAAAATCATTCCACTGAACTCACAGGTTCCCAGCTGTGGCGATGAAGCAAGACAGACATGGATGTAGGGAGATGGAGACAGCTAGGGTGTGATGAATTATGTCACCTCAGACTAACACTCAGTGCCTCTCCAGCTCTGCTATCTGTTGTGCATTTCTTCTCTGTACCTTTGAAAAGGAAGAAATGTAGCACCCTTTGGTCTTCAAAAGGCCTTCAGACTTGCAGGATCTACACTGTATAACAAGCAGACTTTCTCATTGAATTCTCTTTCCTATTCTGTGTATTTTGTCCCTATGTTTGTTGCTTCTGTCTGTTTTCATTTTTTTTCTCTCCAAGGAACAATGGCCATCCACCCTATCTCTGTCTTATCCCCTTACATTACGATCAAAAAATGCTGGGCTCGCAGTCAGTCCGCAGCCCCCACAGTACCAGAAACAACACTGTGACTCAGAGCTTTCTGGTCAGTCCTGCCACACCCCGCTGGGACAAAACACAGTGATGGGTCATCATGATAACATGAAGGAGAAGGAGAAGGAGAAGGAGAATGGTAATGTCGTTGTGAAATGAGAGGAGGAAGATCATGGTGGAAGGCTCAGCAGCACAATATGTAGCCTACTGAAAAGCAAATTCAGTTCACAGCTCATAAAATTAAAATTAAAATTAAATGCTGAATCCAATCCTGAAAGTTAGGAAGGTCTGGGATTCTTGGAAAAGGGTAGCTTGTAAATTGCAGAAATTTAAATGAATGTGACCTGTAAGGGAAATTATACAATAACACATAATCATGTTTAAATGTCTTTATATGTAACAGAAATGTATGCTTTTGTGTTGTGACTAATTGCAGAGTGTGATCTGCTTCTCATGTGAAAATGTTCCCTAGAGAGGTAAAATGTTACTCTTAAATGTTATCAAAAGCGAAGCTGTGGGATTTGCCCTTTAACTTTGAATTAGGCCTAGGGAAGAAAGATAGAAAGAGCTACAAACGGCTATATTCAAAACAGCCTAATATACTAGCAGTATGTACTAATTTGGCCAAAATGTAGCAGGTCATATTCATTCTGCAAACAAAAGCAAAATCTGCAGTATATCAAAAATACCCGGATGTTGTACTGCTTTGGAAAAAATATCCAGTATGCACCAGTCTACCTCGCCTACTATGTCACACAATGCAAAGCGCTGGAACGATCACTACAATAAGTAAGTTAGTAAAATGTATTAATAAAGCGTTTTCACAGATAAACAAGTGAATTGATATGAATTAGCAGCGGTTTGCTATTGTTTACTTCCACTTTCCAAAACTGGAAACTGGCTAAGCCTGGCCTAGCATACTGTAAAATAAATCAATTTAACAGTTTCATACTGCATGACAAACGCAGTTTGTCGGTATAAGGCCTATGTAGTAGGCAGTTTTGAACACAGCCAGTGCCTTTGAGGGTTGTAATGCATGTGGCTGTATGTACGATTACAGAAGCTCATAAAGTAACTCTCAGCCCAATAAGCTCAGAGGTCTATTTGCAAATGATTGAACATTTTCCTCCTAAACATCTTTACTGCATGTGTATTATTATATTATTTCTACTATGTTTGATTATTCTGAATCTGTACTGTGAACATGTAACCTTTGCCTGAACAAACGATTGTCTGTGTCTGGGCAAGTTTGCCTGATTGTTCCCCAGAGTGCTACAAATATAACAGTGGGTTCCTGGGAAAGCGTGTTCTATTCGTGTTAACAGCTTCTCAGCAGTGACAGTAAACTGAGACTAGACATTTGCAACCAAGGAAAGTGCCAGCTATGAGAGTTTGGTTATTAACAATCTGAATGGTTAATGAGGGGAGATTGACCAAAACAGAATACAAGGGATGGGACTGCTCTAGGGTATAAAGGTGGCTTTTCTTAGGTGGGCACTCTACGAACTAACCTTTGTTTTGTGTCCTTTGCTCTAAGCAATAATTGTGACAACAAACGTGTGACAATACTTTAAGAGAACTTAGTCTTGTTCCTCTTTTGTCAAAGTGGAAATTGCAAATTTGCCACAATAGACCTTAAGAAGAAACCTAAACAGGGATGCTGGGTTGGGTCCCCTGGCAACAGTGATAGGACATGTAAATGCTTTCTAGCTTTTGGAGTGCTTACAAAACAAGAGTGAAATTTAGCTTGGAGCGTGTCAACACTGCTGGTAATATGAGTCAGCTGCGAGAAGCAAACCACATCACATCATGTCTGCTTACAGAAATATATACTGTAATGCTGTTTGCAGCATAAATACTTTGTTGCTTGATTTATGTGTGTATTTGTGTGTCTGTCTCCAGTAGGTGGTGTATGAGTGGACTGTATGGACCTGTCTTTCTGCCCGGGCCAGCATACTGTTGCTGCAGATTCACATGGCTCTATATAAACACCCAGATCTCTCTCACTTCGCCACTGAAATAAATGACGACTCACATTACTGTGGATAAGATGTCCCAGTGCGGGAGCTGAGGACAGTTTGAATGTCTCTGTCCAGTATCATTATGAAACAGAAATAGTCTTAACACATTCCTGAAGTCGAGCAGCTTCCTGCCTGGACAAGAGCTAAATATTTAACAATAAAAAAAGAAAGCATGCATAGTGACTTAATACATTCATGTGGGACATTTCTCTCTTGATGAAGTCATTAACTGAGATATTACTTTTTGAAAGTGTGTTTTTTGGTAATTTTCCATTTTTAATTTGATAGTATCTGGCAGAGAGTGACAGGAAATGTGGGGAGAGGGAGAGAGGATGACATGCATTCCAAAATAATTTATTAATTTCAATCCTGGTAAAAAGATATGGATTAACTACATCCTGGGAAGAATGAAAACGTTCACATTGTATTTATAAAAGAGAAACTCAATCCCAAATTAATTGTTTTAAAGAGTTTAGAAATAGAAAAACCGAATACACTGTATTTGGTTCCAGAAATGGCAGTTTTCATGATTGCTACTGTACACTAACTTCCAATGAAGTATCCTCACAAATATTCAGTTTGTGCAATATTATGTATTCAAAATGCCTGAGAAATATGTGAAGCACAATAAGCAAAACTGATGTAATTATTTGGCCAAACTTCAAAGCCTCTACAGACACTGATACTGCTTCTAAATAAGCATGAAAAGAATCCATTTCCTGTGTTTACGTTTGTGGTTTTTCATCTTTAAAAAAACAGCTGACATACACAGATTCCTTACTGGATTAAACAAACTGCTCAAAATGGCTTTCCTGCTGTCACTGAAAAAAGAGCTGGGGACAAACATGGATTTATGTACAGGAAGCAGTTCTTTCATCCCAATTCATTATTACAACTTCTGGAATTATGTATTCCAAACAATCTTGACTTTTCAGGAAGAGAGTAGTAGAGAGTAAACTAGTAGAGTGCTGTTTCTTTTGAACGTGAAGATTAATCGGCTGACTTTTTATCTCATTTTATTCACATTCAGGAGCCTTAAGCCTTACGGCTCAGTTAAACACGCCTACAGTGACACCGTTAATTATTGTCACAAGTCAAAAGGAGTCTTATTCTGTAGCACTTAACACATGGATTTAAATCCTGTAAGGTCAACTCTTTGAAGAAGACATTCGGTCTACTTACATCCTCTGACTTTCCTATGAATTTCTGAGTGTATACATAGGCAGACTTATAAATCCATGTCCATTACCTTCACATTTCACCTGTGTATCTTCCTGCTGTGCCCTTTAGAGGACAAATCAGAGGAGGTATGAGTCCTTAATGTGATTTTTTACCACCTGAGAAATTCTTAAATACTGGTGGATCATTTTTAGATGCTGAGTTAGTGAGGAGTCAAGGTCAGGGGGATGAAGGATGCATTTTGGCCAAATGAAATGCATCAGCTATAAATTCCTGTTGACTCCAGGGGCATTCTTCTGTATCCGACCTCTGCTGGAAAAGTCTCCAGACTAAAACTTCAGCAAGTTTTCCACCTCACCATTCTCAATCTTAGAAATCTCTGCTACGCTGCACACGGGTGTTTGCTTCTGGTCTGTATTTCCCACTTGATTAATACTTCATACTTTAAGAGCCAGTGAACTCCATTTTACAGTATATGGCCATCTTACAAGAGAAGCCGGTTTTAAGCAAAAGAGATTGATGGTGTAATGTGAGTGCAGAATGTTTCTCTATTATTAAGTATTTTAAAACTATTTTGGCAAATTAACTGAAATGCTGAACAAATCTAAATGAAAACTTCGATTTTCTTCTGGCAAATTCCATTGTTTCAAATCCCACTTGTTTTGCAATTTGTGCGATTTTAACACTGTAAGACTTCTGTGCTCTTCTTTTCAGCGGGAAGGATTCCCACGCTAACAACATCATCACAGCAGCCTGATGAACGGCTGTTTTCTGCCTGCTGCTGTGATGAGCCATTCACTGAGAATGACAACTTCTGAATGACAGCAGCTCTCGTGCCCTGACCAGGAAACACCGATAGTGACAGACAATCTTAACTATTTTGTAATTTGGAGGAAAATTCAATTGTGCAGTAAACAGATTAGCACTGACGCAGGAGTGCCTCACACCAGGCATGGTACAAAATGTACCATGATGAAGAGTGCCCTTGTTAAAACAGATAGAGGCCTATCAAAGTTGAGATTCTTTAATGGCGAAGAGAGGCAACATGTCAAAACTATTCATCACATTTTCTGAAGTTTTTCCTTCAGTTGTGAATTACGTGCATCTACAAATCTGTAAATCAAACTTTAAGTATTATTTTAATACTAACAAACTGAGCTAAATAACTAATACGCATCATGAAGGCACTATCTTTACTATGATTTTGTTAATGTTTAAGCCTTTTGTGTCTAAGGACCATTTTCAAAAGGAGATGGTTCATCTCAAGGTATTTACCCTTCAGTGCTTTAAATGCCTATTATTATAAAATATTATAATTTGACATTATAAATAAGCATACATATGATTAAATCATTGAAGCATGTCCTTTAACAATTATATTTTGAATATTCATATATTGGAATCAATTCTTTGGATGTTTAATGCTAGTTTGTTGCCTTATACTGTCAGCCCAAATAGAGTTCTGAGATGAAAATACTTTATGACACACATTATCAGATGTTTTCAGGTTGCCCAAAAACATCTGCTATCTGTTTTGAGCATTTCTTGTGTAAATTATTTACTATTTTTGTGCTATTTACAGCTTGGAAATCTGCAGCATGAAAAGAGAAAAGGAAGCAAATTTCAGCTTTTGTCAAGGTGGGCTTTACTTTTTTGGAGTAAATGGATGTACCTATACAGCGTTGTACCTTTTATAGCCTACTAAAAGCTGCACTTTTAGACTAAAAGGTACAAAGAGAGTCACAAAAGTTGTTTTTCTCTTTATCTGTTCTGTTATCTTTTTCTGAGTGCATCTTGTGGCTCTCTACCTCAACACACCCGGTGACACCTGAGCAAAAGCACAAACCAGATTACACTGAGGTCGCACATAAACACAGGCTGAGTAAAGCTACTGTACATGACCACTGAGGCACCGAGATGGCCAGACGGTATATTTAGTAGCTTCACAGGGATCAGCAAATCGGAGCTTGCGGAAGGCAAACACTAATCATGACGGCCTTGATCAGCAGGACGGTTTGAAGGTGGCTGTAAAGTAGCAGTCAGGAGGCACCAAGGCCTGTGTTTATGTCATCAAAAACACGTCAGGGAATTATAAATGAGCCGAGATTTTAAGCACATCTTTTAACTCATCGTGAGTAAGTTGACATGTCTGCGCTGTGTGTGCATGTGTGTGAGGCATGTTATTATATCAAAGTGTGGCTTAGCTTTCACTGACACACTCATCTCATCTGTAATTAGCTCACAGCTGTGCTTAATGTAACTCATACCGGCAAATTTCATAACAAACTCGAACAGAATAGATCACTTCAATACAGGAAAAACAGGTGAAAACACTCATGCTCACAGTCATGCTAATCAGACCATCATCATCATCACAATACATGACATCAAATCAAATCCTAAAACTGTCCAGACACAGGCTACAGATCAAATCATCAATATCTTACTAATTGGGACTTATGAACATAATATAATATAAAACTTTATCTGATGTTTGAGTGTATTCACATGATGTGCAGCTCTGTACAAACCTTGGCAGGGAAAAGGTCAGTGTATGTTTTGCTCAGAGAGTAAAAATGAACACTTTGCAGTTGTCCACACCCATCAGTAAAGTTGAACACTTTGAGCAGCTGCCTCACAGCTACACCATCTCAGTCAACCCATCAACTCAGTTACTGTTGCTCAAACGTTCTGTATCATCGGACGTGTTGTTGCGTACTCTGAATGCAGATGCCGTCTAGTTCCTAGCCAGAACGACATAAACGAGTGGGTTCCAAAGGCGTGGTGATGATTTGTAGTTTTGCAAACAGAGCTGTTGAGCTAACTGTTGTGTATTTCCATTGAATCACTAGGAGGGGACAAGACGTCTTTCTGCAGAGAGAAAAAGGGTGCTCTGTGGAACCTGGTCAACACAGGAACAAATACCCAAACATTGAGGTCACTTCCAAAACAGGAATAGTCAATGGACTCTGGTTTGAACAACACGGCAAATATGCTGGAAACAGGACGGGAAAATAACAGCCGCACGCGCGCGCGCGCACACGCGCACACACACACACACACACACACACACACACACACACACACACACAGTATCCTGCCAAATCAAACCTACAGGAGAGCTGGGCGGGCATTTTAAAATCCAGCTCCCTATAACATCCTCCCAGTCAGTAAGTGCCAAACAAAATCTACTTTATGTGCAACCAGGCACACCCTCTCTACAACCGAGGTGTGACAACACATACAACACATTCAGCAACTTCCTCATCAGGATATGCAGGCTGATAATCTCAACAGGCAAAAATATAAGAAAGTGCTAAACTTTCCAGATTCAAATCCATAGATCCGACAGCACTGATTTCCAACATAACCTCCCTGATGCCTGTATGACGGTTTCTCCTCCTGCATGACTCACATGCCAGTAAATGGGGATCGAGGAGGCAGGTACAGTGGCTGGTTTGTGAAATCTGCCTTAATGCTCTGTAACCTGAGACCTTCACCTCATGTCAAAACAGCAGCAGCCAGTGTGAGCTACAGTAGCTATGCTTGTACACAGTCAGTGTACATGCATGTTTCAACATAATAGAGTACTTGTTAGGATGTAATAAATAAATGACTGCAGTACTATTTGAAGAAAAGACAGTGTTGTAACTGTCACATCTTACATGAATGAATCATTCATTATGTGTTAAAAGAGGCAAGGTGTGTATTATAAGATGTTTAGGGCTGCTAGTGATGATCATGATTTATTTTAATTAATTAACAATTTAATCTATAAGAAATGTCAGAAAATAGAGGAAAATGTCATTACATTTATTCAGAGGGCAAGTTAATGTGTTCAAATCACTTGTTTTGTCTGATCAGCAGTTACCCAAAGGTATTCAATGTACAAAAGATAAAAAAGAGAAAAGCATATCTTGAATAAGCTAATGTGTCATTTATGCTTCACAGAGGCGTATATGACAGGAATATGATGGATTATGAGTTTAACGCCAGGAAGCTGAAACGCCACTGGACATCCAACACCTCTAGACAGGTTGGTCTTAATAAAAATACAAGCTCAGGATTTGACAGAAGTATGCCAAAACTTTATATTAGCTAAATAAACCAATACCAAGTGTCTAAGAGCTCTGCTTAATCTGTTAGTAACAGCCACTGTATAACAAGTGGAGGAAAGATGTAATTGAACCAATTCTGCAATGTTTCTTAACAACTACACATTTCAGTGAGTAAATGTTAAACTTTGAGATCAGTAAAAAGTTCAATTATGATTCAAGGTTGAGAGATAAAGCAAACAAAAAAGACAAAATCCTGCATGAACAAAGACGGAACAGGATCCAAGTAAAAGCATGTCAAAGCAAATAGAGCAAGTTGTCATATTACCATCTTCCTTTCTGCATGCTGTCATTCCCATTCATCACAACAGCACCGGTGTCTGAAATAATCCATAGCAATCTACAGAGCTGCTGTTCCTGCTCGGTGTCTGCTGACCAAAATGAAATCCATTCTGCCGAGACACTCGTTTGCAGAGTAAGTGAGGACAACCTTAAGCCAGCTGGATGAGCATTTGTCAAGCCCTCAGCTGCGCTGCACTTTGATTTGTTTTCTTCTCCTTCTCTCTCTGTCTGATTTGCTGTGCTCTTTCTGCTTCTTTCTCGGTGTTTGCTCTCGCAGCACCTCAAGTGTTGGCGCTATGTGTGTCTGAGAGGGGCAGCGCGATCAAGGAGAGAGAGAGAGAGAGAGAGAGAGAGAGAGAGAGAGAGAGAGAGAGAGAGAGAGAGAGAGTCACAGTAAATGTAAGTACATGCAAGTGCAAATTCTTAGGTTTTTCTGTGGCACCTTCTTACATTACACACACACACACACACACACACACACACACAGACAGGTTTGTGTGTGTGTGTGTGTGTGTGTGTGTGTGTGTGTGTGTGTGTGTGTGTGTGCGCAGTTTTATTGCTCACATTGTGGGGATGTAAATCTGGTCAAACTGTCACATTATGAAAACAAAAAACTAAGGGATGAGGTTAGGCATGTAGTGCTTATGGTTGAGAGGGAATTCATGTAAATTGATAGTCTGGCTATCACCAGACCAAGCTCAATCTTTTAAGATTGAACATTAGTCTGGGGAGTCTGCTCTGTATTTTCTCTGCACAAGAGGCGTGATCAATGGGCATAGTTCAAATGACTCTGTACACAATTGGATAGTCCTTCAACCAATCAGACCAACGATCCGGGTGACATAGCAGTGACAGCATGGAGTGCTGCGCTTCGGTGGCCACCTTGTTGAATGTAAACAAAAAGCTGCTTGGTCGCTTCTCTATCGTCATCGTGTTAAACCCGCCAATAGCGCGCCATGTGGATAAGCCAGTTTGTGATTGGTCCCCGCAAATTTGTAACGGAAGCAGGAGAGATAAATGTACAGGTTTCCAGCCTGAGCTGCTGGGCAAAATCAAATCACCGGCAGATCGGGCTGGGTTTACCCAGTCTAGTAAGTTGATGTTCTGTGACAAAAATGACAAAAAGAAGTTTTAGTGTGTGTTGGTGTCAGATTGAAGGGAGATGAAGACAATGAGAGAAAAGACTTAAATTAAACATCCAGCCAAAGTTTTCTTTTGACTTGACTTTAAAAACTGCACTCTTGCACTCAAGAATATATATTTGTGTTTGTTTGCTGAAAACACAAAGGACACATCATTAAAGCTTATTAAACAAGTGGTGGTTGATTTTTAAGAAGAGTTTAAATGTCCACGTTGGTTATACAGGCTGTATCAGAGGTGAGAGTAAAAATATGTGCATGCACTAGAGTCAAGCTCTCAGTAAGTGCACACTGTTAATACAATATTTGTTTATGCTGATTGGCTGGCAGATACATACGGACAAAAGAGATATTAAAATCCAAAATGCTGTCACTGTGGCAGCAAAACCACACACTCACATACAAGTAAAACACAAACAATAAAAACATCAGGAGAAGCACTCCAGCTGAAGAGACAGAAAAGGGAATGGCTGGAGGAGGAGAGGTGAAGACATGAGAGGGGGGAGAAAAAGTGTTCAAACAGATAAGGGGGTTCTACTGGGTTAAACATCATACTGACTGAAGCTGCTGTGAGACAGTAGCAAGAATATCTCATCTCGGTATGTTTGACCGGATCATGTCAAAGTGGAGACAAATATTAACAGTGATCTCTCTCTCGTGTTTCTGGCCACCTGGTGAGTGTAATATTCACTCTCCTTTTAGCTCTGCTTTTGATCTCCACCAACTCCTGAGGGAAATATCTGGCTCTTCAGCAGCTAAATGCTCCACTATGTTCACCAGCTAGTTGCTAACTTTGTCTGCCGTTTGGTGCCGAGCAGGTAGCGTACAGTACAGTCGTCTGCTGCTGAAAACAAAGCTATGAGAGTGATGAAAGTGAATCAAAACTGTAAAGTTGCAGGCAGGAAAACCCAAACAATGAGCTGAGAGATGCTAAAACACTGCTTAAGGCTGTCTCTGTGTTGCTATGACTGTCCCCTTTCACAAGCAAGCAATCTTTGATCCACTGTTAACTGTTGTTTTAATTTAATTGTTGATAAGAGCAGCTTTAATCTGTTTTCCAATTCTATAATACATACTAATAGTCTACATGTACTCATTGTCACGGTACATTGCAGTATTTTTGCCGTTAGTTCATCCATATTTTTCAACTGTGGAAGCCACAAAGAGACAGCAAAAAAAAATCTGTTTTTACACCACCATTTGCAATTCGTTGTTCAGTACTGCAGCTGTAAGTATACTGTACCTCCTCCGTTTTCTTTGTGCATTGCATTGTGGGAGAACAGTGTCCTTCAACAGCACACTTAAAATTCAAGCAATTGTAGTATGCTGACATCTTCAACCGTGCTTCAATTTGATACTTTTCCAGTATGAACACATTACATACTCAAAACTAGCATTAGCATGTAACACAAAATAGGGACATACTGATAATCATCTGTGCTTATTTTAGGATATACTGTAGAATATTTAGTTCATTTATGGCTGCTTGTGTTCTCTCAGTGTTTAACACTGATGCATTTGAGAATCTTGGCTCATGTTGTTAAATATGAAAATACTTTAATTGATTAATCAACTAATTGTTTCTGCACTAATGGGTGCCGAAACTAGGGTATTATATCATCATATTTATACATTTCCTCGCCCTAATTGTGTGCATGCAGAGGCTGATGTAATGCAACAATAAGAATAGAAAATACAGAAATATCAGTTGCTCCTAAGCTGGCAACTGAACAACTTATTCATCATAATGTATCTGAGAGTAGCGTGCCCGCTGCCTCAACTTCTGCAGTTGAGAACAAGCCCGAGGAAAACCATGTGTGTTGGTGTTGTTGTTGTCATATACTGGAGCCCCCTCCCTCTCCCTCTGTCTCTCTCTGGTGCTCCTCCAGGCTGTTAATGCACTGACTCTAATGGGTGACAAGGCTAATGTGCAAAATCCACAAAGGGACACAAAAAGGGGGAAAGAGGGAGAACAGGAGGAAAAAGTGGCAAGGAAGTGTGGGTAAGAAAGAGAAACATTGTGTGTGTGTGTGTGTGTGTGTGTGTGTGTGTGTGTGTGTGTGTGTGTGTGTGTGTGTGTGTGTGACAGGATGTCAGTGTTATTAAGCTTGAGCAGAGCGAGCATGTCCTCGCCAGAGGAGAGAAGCTGTTGATTCGACTGGTCGCAGCCAAGGCCTTGTTGTCCTTGTCCTCATCTCTCTCTAGCTCTCTCTCTCAATTCCCTTCTTACTCAGTCTCGCTCTCTCCCCATTTCACTCATACATATTATAAACAGGATTTAACTTAATCCCAAATCTCTTCCCCTACTGCTTTGCTTCTTTGTCAGGTTGTCATTGTGAATTACAATCTGCACAGAACCTTCTGTCCTGGTTAAAAATAAATGTTTAACAAAAATAAATCCATGAAAGTCTGTCTGTCTGTCTGTCTGTCTGTGTGTGTGTGTGTGTGTGTGTGTGTGTGTGTGTGTGTGTGTGTGTGTGTGTGTGTGTGTGTGTGTGTGTCCTTAGAAACTCACTGTTCACCCTAGCAGAGGATGATAACCGCTTCACTGTGACACACACTCATACAGGGAGGACATGTGAGGTTCAGATAAAGATCACTGCTGAAATAAAAATGAAATAGCTACTATATGTTGCTTTTCATGTTGTTGCTGCATCCACGTATCCTTAGTTCAGGGTTACAAATTTCTCAAAATTTTACAGTACATGCTAGCTGCACTGTTTGCACGGCATAGTGCAAACACTACAGCTAGATTTGTCCATCAAATCGGGAACAATTTCATAATTAAAAGAAAATTACAGATTTTCAACCTGGCTGGAAAACCAGGTTGAAGGAAATTTGGTGTCACTTAAATGGTCAAAATGTACTAACTGAGTCTTAAATAATTTGCTTTATGTGTCATAAATTTCACACTCACTGCACTTCAAAGCAAAGAAGCTTGGAAGCCTGGATTTTCAAGTGTAATTATCTGACATCTCACATAGGATAACACATACCATAATAAGTATTTGCAGGTAGTGTTTGGTTTGTATCTGGTGTTTATTTATCCCCACTGTGAATGTCTGTGCACCATTAACCAGACATATAAAAACCAATAAAACAAGCCTGCCACTCTGAATGTAACACTGGCTTTACTGTATTTGGAAGCAGCGCTGTCAATGTAAGAGTGTCAGAGCGGTTTGAAAGGTGTGTGCATGTTCATGAGTCCCTGTACTTTGTTACAATAGCCTTAATGGAACAGAGTGTTTAGAAGCTGCTAATCCCAACCAGTGATGGAAACAAATGCACCTCGAGCCATGGCCTTCTATTTTTGCCTCCAGCATCCTCAGCACTTCAAGCATGCATCGTCCTGAACCCTGGCTTAGGCAGCTAGCACCTCATTACCATTCTGTAAAGCAGTTAACATAGCCGGGGATGCATTTCCTCCAGGGAGCAGGCAGGAACCAAGCTGGGCTGCACAGGAAATTCATATAATTTGCATTTGTATGAGCAATTGGCTGCTTCAGTGTTTCTTTAAACGTATTTATGGAGTCCTTGGGATGCAAGCATGTTCCTGGTGATAAACAAAACAGGCATATTTTTAAGATTGACGTTTTTGACAGTAGGTGATAATTGAAGCTAAACGTCCTCTGTTAGTCAAGCTATTATCAACATTTTACTGTAATGAAACAATTGAATCATTACAGTCCCTTCCTCAATTGTCATTGGGTTTCTTTAAACCAGTGAAACAGTGCCCCATTTATGTTGCTACATTTGGTAAGTATCACTGTGAGAAAGAGTGTCTGTACTGCGCTCCTGATGAAGGCAAATATCAGGTTTAGCAAGTGAAGTTGGCATTCTGTATTGACATATTTAACAACAAAGCAGCAACACTACATCAAAGCAGTTTTATTCTCAAATAAAGTCCGACTGAACAACTTCCACTGGCACAGGACAGCTGCAACCCAGACTTGGAAAGCTGCAACTTATCTGCCTTTTTCATTTTTTTTTCAACAGGTCTATTTTCAGATTTAGAGTGTACGGTCCTGAGCAAAAGCTCTTGTTACTGTTCTACTAAAAAAGCATCATTAGATGTCGGATTACTGACTGAAAAGTCAAATTCAGTATCAGGGTGCAGTAATGGTCAAACCATCTGGAGAAAAAAGCAGAAACGATACGAAAAGAATTTGGCTCTAACTCGATCTGAAAACTTTCATCCCTGTAATCAGTGGTCAGTGGACAAGAAAAAACTGGCAAACCCCTTGGTTTCTCTGCTGCAGAAGTGCATTTAGCTGCATCCACATTGGCTTTCACCCAAGCAGCAACCACCACAGCTGGTTCTTTTAATGTCAATCCAATGTGCAAGATGCATTACCAGTAATAACCACTAGATGCTGGCTCCAAAAAAGATCTCTACGTGGAGGTCATAGGTCAAATTTCTTTCTACAAGTCAATATAAGCTGAGCTTGTTTCTCTTTTCTGTTGTGTCTTTGTTGCAATTTTTACATCTTTTTGTGCCATCACGATTTAGCCTCTCAAAACCCAACATCTCGTCCAAGTTGTGAGAGACGGAAACAGGTAAAGTACGGGAAAGCTAGGTGGACCAATCATCCGCTTATCGGAACAAAAAACGATTATAAAAACATTCATGAAAAACATACAGTAAGGTTTGGAAGTGGAAGGTGTCCCGACCGCCCGACATCGAACCAGCTGGAGAAAGTTCATGAATGACTTATGCTCCCCAAAGAGCAAAATGGGTTAAATGAAGCCTTCAAGAGAGGCATATTTTGGTGTGTGTTCAACTTGACTTGACAGGTGTCTGAACACTTCAACACTCGGCTGTGGTGATCACCACCTGCTTGTCCCACCTCACCTCCGTTCAGGCTTCATGCTGTTTTTTTACTCCAAACAGGCAAATTCAACTCCAGTTTAGTAAAGCAACACAGTAAGCGACCTAGTGAAGACCTATAGGGTCTTCACTAGGTCTAACGTGTGTTGACTCACGTTGCAAATGTGCAGACAGGAATGTCATCATTATGGTTGTGACACCCACGTGACATACAAAACTGTTCAGTATTCTACTGGGTGCTATTATTATACCACATAAATGGTCAGTGTGGGCACAACAGTGGGCTACAGAAAAACTCAAACAGTTTGGGTCTTTTTAAGCCCCTGACATACCCGATGGCCGACCGTTGGCAGAAAAGGCAGTCGGACTGATCAGTCGGCTCCCCGGGGTCCAAAAAGTGCCTCAGAACACACTGAAGCGACGCCGACTTGAGAGTATGTTCTGCGCGTGCGCGAGACATAATACGTCTCCATAACAGCAGGCAGCGCTAATCTGTATTGTCGCCCAAAAAATAAAAACCAGCAGCTGATTGGACAAACGCATCACGTGGGTCTGGCTGCTCCCGGATTTTTCAACCGGGCATAATGGCGGCTTCGTTCGGAATACGATCTCATATTTTACGAAGATAGTTCACCGAAACGTGTTTCTGAAAACATTTTAAGCGAGAAATAGGCCATGCAGTTGCTGCATCTGTCTTCATTTCAGATCGACAAAGGTCAGTTTAAAAGATTTGTCAGATTTTGAGACGCTTAGTCACGCTCATCCCGCTCGTCATTTCCGGGTTAGCACTCCACCAATCAGATTGGTCATTGAGTCCGACTGCCCACCCTCCGACCCAGCAAGTCAGGTCGGCCAAAATGAAGGCCGACAGCTCCTCCGACGGACGACGGCATGGAACACACTGAACAGACTCGAGTCACTGACCTCACCAGACTGTCCGACGGCCGATTATCGGGTTGGTGTGTCAGGGCCATAACAGACTGACCCAAAAGATCCAGGCACTTGCTTTACAGTGACAGCTCTGGGTTGAGAGAGACAAATCTACCAAGTGGGGGAGTGAAGGAGAGGCGTCTATTTTCGCCATCCAACTGACTGTATGACCTCTCACAGCCTCCTCTGGAGCTGACCCTGCTAGTCATAAATCACCATAAGCTGTTTGGGTCACTCTGAATGAACTGCGAGGCTGGCTGGATTTTTTTAAACATATTGTTTTCACAGAGATGTGTGTGCCTGTTTATGTGTCTGACTAAAATATGACGCCTACAGTAGCCAGTTGGACAAACAATATAGACAGACAGGCATGACAGGAAACTGGTACATTGATTCATGAGAATAAAGACAACCTAAATTGACTAAAAGAAAAAAGAGGACAGACAGTCTTCTGAATGATATTCCTATAACATGCTACAGTAAATTAATGACCAACTGTTATTTCTAAGAAATGTAGTCCATAGTCTTGACCTACAGTAGTTTTCCATAGTAGTTCCATAAGTCTTATGGATTTATGTTTGACCCATTAAGTGCATGTTCCTTAGGCTTGTTCTAATACCATGACTCCCATATGATTCACATGCAACCTTGGCCTTGAATGTCAAGTCACAGCAGGTCTAAAGAAAAGTCATCAAAAAGCCATATCACTAGCAAACTGCGGCTGAAGAGCGGAGGCACATTTTCCTGCGGTGCATTTTCCTATGGTTTCTGTAAATAAACAAGACCTTCAGCCATGCTAGCAGCTTTGTGAGACTGTACTTTGGCACAGCGGTGCTAACATCCTCACCATGACGATGCTAACATACTGATGTTTAGCGGGTATAATGTTCACCATCTTAGTTTGGGTTGTTAGCGTGCTAACACTTTGCTAATTAACAAAGTACAGCTGAGGCTGATGGGAATGTCATTAGTTTTGTATTTGGTCATAAACCAAATTTTGGATAAATTACAATTTTGACTATTCGACCAATAGTTGAAGTCATCAAATGCATCCTCTGGGCCTCATGAATGCCTGTACAAAATGTCATAGCAATCCATTCAGTAGATTTTAAGATATTTCAGTCCGGACCAATATGGTGAATAGACCAACAGTCTATCAGACCAACACTGCCATGCCTAGAGCCACGCTGAGTGTAGCTAAAAAGCACTTCTCAAAGATGCTGGAGGTTTAGTGAGGCACAGTTCATCTCAGTCCTATCACAAAAGTCTGACTTGACTGAATAAACACGATGGTAAAACTGGTGTGACAACGGGCACTCCCAATAGCCTTTGCTAAACATCTTGAAAGAAGTAATGTTCTTTTGAAAATCATCTGACACCTTTTAGACACTGGGTTAGAGATTTGTTAACTTCTCTGGGATTGGAGAAAATCAATACCTTACTTAGAGGTAAACTTCATGTCTTTGCTAAGATACTTATTAAAAGGTACTGGAAGACTGAATTCTAAACAATTTTCTCTGTTGATTTTATGTTACTATTTGTATATATACACTCAGCAAAAAAATAAACGTCCTCTCACTTTTAACTGCTTTTATTTTCAGCCAACTTAACATGCGTAAAACTTTGTATGAACATAAAAAAACTACTAAGAACTAAACCGAACAACATTTCACAGACATGTGACTAACAGAAATGGAAAAATGTGTCCCTGAACAAAGGATGGTCAAAATCAAAAGTTGCAGAACGTTACAGGGAAGACATCCTCCTCCCTCATGTGGTACCCTTCCTGCAGGCCCATCCTGACATGACCCTCCAGCATGATCATGCCACCAGCCATACCTCTCGTTCTGTGCGTGATTTCCTGCAATACAGGAATGTTAGTGTTCTGCCATGGCCAGCGAAGAGCCCCGGATCTCAATCCCAGCACGTCTGGGACCTGTTGGATCAGAGGGTAAGGGCGAGAACCATGCACCCCAGAAATGTCTGGGAACTTTAAGGTGCCTTGGTGGAAGAGTGGGGTAACATCTGACAGCAAGAACTGGCAAACCTGGTGCAGTCCATGAGGAGGAGATGCACTGCAGTACTTAATGCAGCTGGTGGCCACACCAGATACTGACTGTGACTTTTGATTTTGACCATCCTTTGTTCAGGGACACATTTTTCCATTTCTGTTAGTCACATGTCTGTGAAACGTTGTTCAGTTTAGTTCTTAGTAGTTGAATTTTTTTATGTTCATACAAAGTTTTACGTACATACATGTTGGCTGAAAATAAAAGCAGTTGAAAGTGAGAGGACCTTTCTTTTTTTGCTGAGTATATATTTGTGTCTCTATATGTTTGTATGGCTAAGCATGAAAACAATTACATATATTAACATAAATCTGAAATAAAATCTGTGATAACATACAACGTACTGTAAGCAAATTTGATGAGTTTGGAGGAAAACCTCTATGGTCGCTCTTATTATAAAAAAAAAACATTTACTGTACCTTACATGATAGAGTATGGTCCTGTTATACACTGTGGATATCAAGCTGTCAATATGTACAGTATATAAATAATGTATATGTGACTGTCTCTGCTGGTGGTCTGCCCTGCAAAGTAGAGGGCACTTTTTTCATGCTCCTCTCTGTCTAGACACACACACACACACACACACACACACACACACACACACACTTAAAGGCTATAATTTATCTAAGGGGATCAGAAATAGCACAAACACCTCAAAATATAGGTTCTTAAACTTTTTCTCTGCTGTATGTATTATCAGTAAACTTCCCAGCGATCACTACAGAGGCAATTCGCCCAAACTCTCAAATCACTGGAGACTTCTGGAGGTCATCGTAATGTTTTTTGGCTCTGGTGTCTCAGAAAAAAGGACAAACTACAACCCTATGACATCACTCATATCTGGATATCACCAATCAAAGTGTATCTATAATTCTACATACTTATTTAAAAGAATTCCACATTTTAAAATATGTTGCTAAAATAGTAGGTGGAAGAAAATATTTTAGACTTTTTGGACAGATTTCAAACAATACATTTCAAAAAGTCACACACATACACACACAGCCACACACAGCTAAAACACAGGAGACAGGTGATGCTGACCCAACACAAATAGACTCAAATCCTTAAGATAAAAGCCGGGTGGTAAGTGCTAGCTTGGGGGGATCTTAAAACAGGCCCGAGAACAGCATCTAGAGGCCAGCGGGTACACCTGCACTCAAGAGGAGACAAACAAACCTCCCCAGCAGCTGGTTAAACAACACACACACACGCAAAAACCTCCAGCTTCTTATTTATAACCTCGCCTACACAGCAGAGAAGAAGCAGCCACACAGACAGACAGGCAGTAACAGCTGGTTACTGGAATGAAGCTAAAGACTTCAGGTCACACAGGAGGAACAGTTCCAAAGTGATGTACTAAAATTGCATACAGAGGGTTACCAACATATTCAATTTAGATATTTGTATATTACATTTTTACTTTAAAAGAAGAAACTCAATTCTTCATATTTGTAAAGCTGCAACAAACATTCTTCATTTAGACTCAGTTTTTTTCATCTATTACTCGACTAATTGTTCCATGACTAGTTGTCTCTTTTATTTAAAAGCGATTATGATATCTATGTAGAAAACAAATCGATCAAAAAATGAACTGAAAATACAAATTACTGGTGCTGGTTTTAGTTAAATGAGTTAATAGTTTCTAAATTGAGTGTTGCATTTCTGTTTTTTGCAAATCATCATGTCCTCATTCATCTCAAACCTAAATTATGTTCATGACATAAAGTGTTTTGGCATAACTGAAGAGAGAAAAAAAATCTGTATAATCATCTAATTAATCACGCAATTGTGTTTAATATAATAAAAGCTTGCAGAGGTATAAGAGAACATGTCAATGGCTTTTTCCCAAACATCTCAATAAAGTAACAAACCTGTCCAAGTGGAATAACACCAGGTGAAATGATGACTATCAAATATCCGCCCTTTATAAAGGAGTCAGATTTTTAATCTTGCTCATTTTGATTCAGACAAGTGACCCTTGAGCATGCTGTCTTGCATGTGTGTGTGTGTGTGTGTGTGTGTGTGTGTGTGTGTGTGTGTGTGTGTGTGTGTGTCATCACATCATCAGTCTTACATTTATGTAACTGACCGGCTGCAGAGCAAATGGCTTGGAAGATTATCACTTCCTTGTTGGCTTCTGATTAAAAGGATATCTGCATGGATTAATAAATGCTCTATTGGAGTAAAACACAATCCTCTGGGTGCTGATGTGTGTTTGAAAATAGCACATACTGTAAATTAGCCATTATTAAGATACCCTTTGGCATACAGACTCGTTGATGATACAGTGTAACAGAGTTGTGTGATGTGACATAATAACCTTTGGCTGTGCAGCACAATATTATGTTATCAGATTGGATCTATAATATATATTGATTAAAATACATTTTAAAATCAAAGTTCAGTTAAATTAACACTCTGCTTGATATTACAGTAAGTGATTTTAGATTACAATTATTCATAATCAGGCTAGATATGGGCTCTCCAGCAATAACATACTGCAGTATACAGTATGTATTTATAATGGAGGCTTGTGTAGCTTCAGTTTCAGTGCTGTGTAAAAAATAAATAGGCCTACTACAGTAGGCTATATATGCCTCTTTTACAGTTATGTGTGCACATTTACGCCCAGCACTGGGGTTTTAACAACTAAAGTTCCTGGAGACTACACAGAGAAGACAACACATGACATTATGAATCAACCAAACTATGATTTGTAACTTAAAATCGGTTTCGTTCTGCAATAAAATCTTAATTAGTGCGAGTCGCCAAAGGGCAAACAGTGCTGGGTCAGCTTGACACCATCATGCGAAAAGTCAATTAGTCACTGTGCCAACTTTACACACAAAGAAGCTTTAGTTCAACAACTTTATCTGTCGTTTTCAGCATTTTAAGATTAAATTCCTTTTATAATGTCATAGGCCATCCATTATTGACAAACTTAATGAATGTGGGAGCTCTCTACCTTGCGTGACGTTCCTCATGTCCGGACTGTGTGTTACAGCAGGAACATGCTGCTGCAGCACAAGCAGCTACCGAAGGTTTCAAGCTGCGTCTGTGTCCACCTGGAGGTGTGGAGGGTGTCCTGTCGAGCCCTGTTGTTCGGGTCGGCAGTGCAGCGTCCTCCTGGTGCCGGAGAGTCCCCAGTGTCTGATTCCACCTGGCAGCGGGAGCGCGCAGCGGGGAGCGGAAATCAATGGACACTGAGTGAGTGCAAGTCAATGTGAAGCAGTGAACGAAACCAAACGGGGAGAAAATGCGTTTCTGGAATATTGAGCATCGTGTTCACTCGATCATTCTACCCACTCACTCACTCACTCACTCACTCACTCAATCAATCAAATGTAACGTTGCACGACACGTTTACCTGGTAGATGAACTCGGAGGGATATTTTTATTTACCAAAAATGTATATGTGCTCTTATCTGAATATTGATCCTGTATTCATCACCTGATGCTTTAATCTCTTCCTGCTGTGTCAAATTAAGCCATAATTATATCACACAAAAAGGAGGATGACATATTCAGAGCAAATAAACAAGGAGAGAAAATTGATATTTATAATTTAAACAATATAGGAAGAGCCAGGTTAAAAGCAAAAGATGTGTATGTACTCGTAAAGCTGAAACTTTTAAACTCTTCATCCCTAAAGTCAGTCGAAAGACATCAGTTTATATGAATATCTAATGTGTAGTAGCACGATCTTGAATTTGTTTAAATGTGGGCTAATTTGATTGTGTGAACGTGAGAGACGCCTGTGAAAAAGCTCTGCACTGTAATTTAATGTGTGTTACTGTAAGGACATGCAGCAGCATCACACACATTCACACACACACACACACACACACACACACACACACACACACACACACACACACACACACACACACACACACACACACACACACACACACACACACACACCGCATTACAGTATGATGATGCTTCACATGCTGCTGCTGTTTACATCACTGCTTCCTTTCTCGTGGGAACGATGAAGAGCAGCTTATTATTATATGAGACACAAAGGAAGTTCCTTTGCAGAATGAGATTTTTATCATTTCAACTGAATTTGAGAAATGTGGGTACTGACAATGTTCGTACAGAGAATTATTATCATGCATACATAATACTAATAACAGTAATCAGTGGGTTTAATGTAACAGTCTCAGATTTACAGGGTCACTCTTCTTCTTATGTGATGACAGAATAATTAAATATTGCTATTGTTTGATAAACAAACAATATGCAATCCATGTTCAATTCTCAACATTACATGTCGATTATTAAGTAAACCATTATAGAGGAAGCTAGTTTGGTGATTACATGATGAGTCTTTTCCCCAGTATAACATGATGATGATCATCATCCCCTTGACATCTCCTTACAGTATGATTTTGGTTATCCTATATGAGGTACAGTATCTGTACCGCACTGATGACACTTTGCTTAATTTGGTTCTCCATTTCATTTAGATGTTCCAGCATCAACAGATAACTTGCTTTTAATGTCAGAATGTTTTTCATAACATAGTTTGAAAATGAATTTCCTGTTTGGGTCAGAGGTTGTAATAACAACAGAGAGCGTCCAACATACATGCAACTCACCAGCAGTGACTGATCACAATTAAATCATAGTTCACAGGGGAGTTTAAGTCAATTAGGTAAACAATACACCAACAACTGGTATATACTGAAGTATAAGTATTCTGAAGATTGTTTACTCTAAATGGAGTTGAGAAACTCTAAAAAGGGATTAGTCTTTTGGTGGGTATGGGTGCAGTCCCTCGGTATACCTTTATTCCATCTGAGGTTGGGTTGAAGGCAGCTGTTTCTTCTCAGAGAAGATGTGCTGATGTGGAGAGTCATCCAATAAAGGGGCTCTTCATTCAATCAAATCTGTATCGATACAATTTTCTTTTCCATCCACTAGATGGAGCCATGATCAGTGTGGTACAGTGAATATCTTTGGACCCAAATGATTCCCTACAACACACTCCTTCCTTTCTACAAGTTTATTGAACTTTTTACTACAACACAATGATTCACATACAATACAGCATAGTGATGAGTCTATATATACAGAACTGTGATTCTTCACATAATCATGTTGACGCTACAGTATAGGCATACAGAAATAAATAAAACAAACATTTCTTTGAACAAAATTAGCGTGTGCATTTCTTTTGCATTTTACTATGTCATGGCACGCTATTTTACTTACAAGATTAACAATATATAGCACATGTATTTTAGATATGTTGAAATAAGACAGTTGGACAGCAGGTGGCAATATAGTACACATCCCCCCCTCCTTCGGATTTATTTATTATACTTGAAACATGATGTCAAATAGAGGGTTTGCTTGGACACATACAGTAGGGTCTGACCAGAGGGATTTTTTCATTTTGGATGTCATGTGCTAGAATGGAGACACTGTGTTTAAAATGTTGTTATTTCTGTAGATGTATCATCCCATTTATCTGCTAAGCCTCAAAGAATACCTGCTGACCTGATTTTTCATCAGCACTCGCATGGGGAAGACAGTGGTGATGGCTCATGGTGGCTGTGATTGTGAATGTGAAGCCCTGAGATGTTGTTTATGAGCATAGAGCATGAGACAGAGCGGTGCTGTCATGAATTAGGCTGTTAAGTATTAGACAATTTACGTACTCGGGTCCTATTTGGGCTAAATAGAACAAGTCCAGTCATGCCATGTAATACACAGAACTTAAGAAAGAGAATTCTTTTTTCAATGTAAAAGATTTTGTTATTTAAAAGCTGTTTGGTCTGTTTGGTTTAAAGCACGTTTCCTTGAACACACGTCTGTCCTTTAATTCAGTGACTCAGCTCAGTCCAAACACATCCATATGTTCGTCACCCACCAGAGACATGTTGCGTTCTTCTATCCTGATTGGCTGGTCAGGATTGACTGAAGAATAACAGCACGCCTTGACAAAAAGCTACAAACAACAAGCATCTGTCAAACGGTCCGTCCATCCCAGACTGGTGGCTGCTCAGCTGGGGACTCATTTGCAGACACTCCCTAATCATCGGACTGTTGATGGGTCTGTTTAAAAAGCACTGAATCACTAAAAAAACATCCATATAGTCTAAAAAGCGTTGAAGATGTTACTTCACTTCTGTTTTAAAATCAAAATTTAGACAATACGTAGTCTAACTTCACATTAGGAGACAAAGGATGCAGGCATTATAATTTCAGCCTTAACTAGGTACCAAATAGGAAAATGCATCAAGCACCAGAAAGTTTAGGAAAATATTTGAAATCAATGTAGTATACCTTGATATGCCCTTACGTGGTAAACCCAAACTTTCTGGTCCTGCACTAGAACATTTTTGCAAGCACGTTTTCAGCCCAGCCCTGATTCTGTTTTATGATGGCGGAGGAATCTGTGTATGAATGAACTTCAGGAGAATATAACTACTGCTCTGATAAGAGCTTTTAAATCTACTTACAGCTATTGATGTACTAAAGTTGCATCTTTCTCTAGAAACTTTAAGATCAGCTCTTATTCGACATTTAAGAGGATGTTAGTATAGTGTAATAAGCGTATAATGAGTAGCTCTAGAGGTAGTAATTACAAATGTATGCACACGTGTTAGTTTGATCATGAGAAGTCAGCTCTTGTTAAGGCTCGATATGAAGACTCACAAGGTGTCGGTGCAATGCAGGGAGGGATCCACAATAAATGGAAGTGGGCAGCATTACCTGAAATATACAATGGCATCATACAGCTGCAATATCACAGTATCAAAGCAATAACAAAAGGTTTCCTCAACACAGACTGGGTTTCCCTGACACATGTTGCTCCTTATGTCCACTTATGATGTGTTTTTTGTCATTTTTCCTGTGTTTGAGCCACATTAACACAACAGACAAGTTTTACATTAAAATAGGAAATCTAAAGCACTGAGCCCTGATCGGGATTAAGGGAAACCCTCCCTCTTTCTCTCTCTCTCTCTCTCTCTGTGTGACATCTGTCGAAGTCGATCAGACTCTTCACTCGCAGCATACCAGCTCCTGACTGGAATCAGGACACATGCAAAGATTTGAAAGCTAACCCTCTAAGCGACATGCATGCAGAGTGTGGGTCTTCTGTTACAAGCTGGCGTTACACACTATACTCTTATTTACGACAGAGAAAAAGGTCATGTCTGCCCACAGTATGCCATTCACATGTTGCCCATAAGAAGATGTGTGCAGGGGACGGTGGAGGCTGGAACAGTTGCTGGTCAAAAACCTCTACTGGAGTATACAGCACTATTATTTACAACATGTGTGTACTAAGTCATCAGGGATGGAGTTAGTCCCGTTTCAGCTCAACCACCTCAGGAGGTAATCAGCATCAGTGATATCTGGTGACAAATTGATTGGGGAGAGATCAATGAGTTGATTAAGTGAAGTTCTTATTTTAAAAAAACGAATTCTGATTTAATTTACTTCCTCTACTGACTGAACTGGAAGGGACTGGACCCCAAACCTAAGGGTCATAGTGGTCACCAAAGGAGCTGGCGGAGCTTCATCTAGTGTGAAGACTACAGGGCTACAGATCTTCATCATCATCTTCATCAGTGATGCAGTGGAGGGACAGGGGAGACAGGCTGCATGCAGATGGAAGGAGAGGGTCCGTGGACAGGTACAGTGTTTGGTCATCTTCTGGAGAGAGACAATTAAAGGAAGTCATCATTTGGAGAAATACAGAAATCTGTTGAATGTTCTATTAGATGTTTCTTATTAAAGGACCATAGCAATGGTTTTGTTTGTTTGAAAAAACCTAAATATGCCTTGCATTTTTTGTCCACACATTTTTCCAAAGCGTGCCATAAGTTTGTCGACTGATTTTCTAACGTCCAGGCAGCCACTGGTTTCAAGTTTATGGCAGTGTGTTAATAAAGCTAATTGCAGTGACTTTCTCTTGCTTGACACAGAAACCACCCAACCCATCATGGCGAACACTTTTTCCACCTTATTAATTTCTTTCTGTAAATTGTGAGTTGATTTTCATAATGTACTATAACAAATCAAAGGGCAGAGATTTGTCTAAAATGTTAAAAAGTAAATTAAAATGCAGATGACTCATAGTTAATGTCTATCTGTATGGTTGAAGTAACTGCATTGATAAAGACGATTTTAGTGTGTGTGTGTGTGTGTGTGTGTGTGTGTGTGTGTGTGTGTGTGTGTGTGTGTGTGTGTGTGTGTGTGTGTGTGTGTGTAAGACTGTGTACTTTGTTAATTACCATGGCATTAACTTGCGGCGGTCTCCTGCTGAATGATGTAGTGCCTGTTTGAATCATCCACCTCGCTGCCACAGTAAACATCACTTCTGGTGCAGATATACAAACACAACACTCAGTATCGTAATTCTGTTTACTGTTTTACTGTAAACTTAGTGGAACTGACATCCTCACCTGTTGTCATTGATGTCTCTTGTTTCACTGATACTGTTACCTGCTGTAAATAAAACAATAGATTAATTCCATTTGTTGATAAGGACGATCAATATCATCAACTGGTAAATGGATCCTATAATAGAATAAAGAGTGTATAAAGAACACTGAGCTCCTGACAATAATTATCTCATACTCTTGATGCCAAACTCTGTGTACGCACGTATACATGTATGTGAACATCCAGGTTGGATACAGGTACGTGTGTGTGCTCTTGTACTTACCGTTGTCAATGTTGAGTGGGAAGGACTCCAGTATGTCTCCGGTATATCTGCCTGCTCTGTAGCCCAGTGCTGTGGAAACTCTGTGTAAAACATTACAGAGGGAACAGAAAACACACATATAAGCACAGCATTAGACGTTACAAGTGAGGGGGACTTGCCTGATCCAGCCATTTGAAAAATCAAAAGGTCGACAGAGTAAAAAGGAATACATTGTTGAAGCAATACTTAACATCAAAGAGAGAAGCCTGCCAGCTGTAGGTTATAATGAAATGACCATGCTTGGATGAACGGCCGCTCAGTACCCGTCTACAAACCACAGGATGCTATGTTTTTTGGAGAGTAGTGCTGACTCTTCCTGAACTCTGTCATCTGACATATGTCACAGACCTTACTTAGGCCATGCAATCTGTAGCCTGAAATGGTGGAAGGAAGGATTTAAACTCACGTGTTGCTCTGGACAGAGTTGGGGTTGCAGTTTGAGCTGGCGGCGCTTGGCTGTGTCACGTTGCCCTGGAAGAGGGCGTTGCTGTAGGTGTTGGCCTGTTCAGTGGCACGGATGTAAGTGTAGAACGGGTTGGTGGGAGAGCAGACAGGCATCTGCTTCGGTCTCACTGGCTTAGCTGTCAGGATGATAATGTAATGTAAGATAGGATACAATAATAATGAAACTGGGTTATTGCAGACCAAATAAGAGACAGAAAGTCAGTTTAAAATTCCTTGCATTTCAGACATTTCATTTAGGAAAATACCAATACCCAGGCAGCGACACAAACTAAAGCATAAATCAAATGATCAAGCTTCAGTGCTATACCGATCTGTGCTGCATGGGGGCGCCTCAGGGCGCTCTTTGCCCTCATGGCGTCCTTGATGCGGTCGACCTCCTGCTGGTAACGGCGGCGGTCCATCATTGCGCCCTCCTTGGCATCCCTCAGTGCAGTCTCCAGGGCCTTAACTCTCTCAGCAGTAGACCGAAGACGTTTCTCCAACTTTGGAAGCTCACAACGCAGATCTGCATTGTCACGTACCAGCTGGAAGGGAGAGAGACAGAGGGAGGGGTGAGAAATGACACAGGGTGGGAAAATTGGAATCTAAATTAAAAAAAAATAATCAGTGTGAAGAAAGAAGAGGAAAAAGAGGAAGAGGAAGAGGAAGGAGTGAAAACGTGTAGCCAAGTATGGCACTTACATCTTAAGAAGCTAATTCAATTCCTTGTTGAAAATACTCCAAGAAATACAAATACATAAAAAGCCATGCAATTACAGTAATGTGATACAATATCATTTAGTTAGTCACTTCCATCACACCAATCACTAATAAAAAGACATTTAGGGCAGAGTTTAGATGGCACAATTTGCTTACATTATAAACGATTTGTGGGTTTTGAACATACTACTTTACTTGAAGTCTGTTCAATATAGCAATACATATTTTTTCTGTTATGGACCCACTTAGGTCAGACTCCTGAGTGTGCAGTTTAGGCAACTAGCAGGCAAATTATCCACCACAATTACTTTATCTCTTGAAATAAAAATATCAGTCAAACTGTGTTTCCATCACTAAAGGTTATAGTTCCTCTCATCCACTCTGTGTTTCTCACCTGTTTGTGAACCTTTGTAAGTTGGTCCAGGTTATTCTCAAGAAAGGAAATCTTCTGCTTCTGGGTGCAAGACCCCCCGCTATCATCAGGCTCCATTTCGGAACTCTGCAGAGAGGAAGACGAAGCACAAAGATGAGGAAACAAATAGTAAGCAAGGTAGAGAAAGAGGTTTTCTAGTGTCCGGTGGCAGAAGATGATTGTAACACCTGACGGGGGCTGACCGAAACCTTTATAAATACCACGGATTACCGTGAGAAGACCTTTCAAACTCACTTTTGAGTAATTGTGGTTTAAAACCTTCCATCTTATCTGTTATCAATACACGGTCAAATGTGCCAAACAAGCCCCTTTTAGAACAGCTATTCATCCAGCATTTTGCATGGTGACATACTAACTCCTTGCAAGGCCTTTCTGTTGGATCTTTAATCCACTAGTCTACACAAAAGTGAATTTCTTGTGTCACAATATCAAAAAGTCAAGGGGATTAGAGGAATGGAGGATATTGTTGCTATTCTCAGGTTCATCACTGAGAATTTAGGTCACAGATTCCTTAACATCCCGTAATGTAATCATCTTTGAGCTGCTTACTTTTTTAACCCGCGACGTGAGGTCTTGAACGAACAGCTTGCGCAGGTTGTGGAGGGTCTGGAGTTCGCGGGCCTGGAGGACAGAAAGATGGAGAGCAGGTTAGGAAGACAATTCTGCATGTACAAGATGTTAGAGAAAGGTAATTCAAAAGAAAAGATAGCAGACTGAGGTAAGACAAGACTCTAAGGTATAAGGAAAGAGAGAGACAGAGACACAGCAAAGTGTATATTTTACTCACGACAGTCTCCTCCAGACCCTTCAAGTCCTGTTTAGTCTGCTCATGGCGCTCATGCAGGAATCTGACATAAAACAGCAAAACCATCATTACAAATAAGACAACATTTCTGTGTATTTCAGGAAAATTTAATATCAATGGGTTGTTTTGAGTGCCCTCTGCTGGAATTTAAAAGAAGAAACAGTGGACTGTATCAATTCTATACTCTAATGTTTCTAAGTTCTCCATTGAAATAATCATGAAAACGCTGTAAACCACTGTTTGCTGACCCATCCCACACATGCAGTACGCTATACTTAGACCTTTGTTTCAACCACACTGAGTAGTGAGAACACTTACGAGAGCTCCTCCAGACGCTCACTCTTAGTGTTGTCCTGACTCTTCAGGCGTTCAAAGTCGGCGTGGACATGAGCCAGCTCCAGCTCCAGCTTGGAGTTACGACTGGAGGTGGGAAACAACAGCACACATGTTTGGAAGGAAAAAGAGAAAAGGAAGAGTTGAATAAACAGCAAACCTGTTTTATTCCACAGATAATAGTTGGTAAACCTTTGTGTCTACAGTATGAAAACATTTATGTTATATTGTAAATAATAAAAATAGCATACAACAATTAATAATGTTAAATTATCACATATATGGCATCTATGTGTAAATAGAAAGAACTAATTAAGATGGTCACAGACTCAGTGAGCTCGTCAATGATCCTCTGCTTCTCATTGATCTCATCCCGCAGGCGGGCCAGCTGCTTATGATGGAGGCCACGGTGAGACTCCTGCTGACGGGAAACCTTCTGCAAATGAAAAGAGCAAAAGGCACAATGTCTTCAGAGATGCTGGCTCTAGCAGGGAAAACTAGAAAATAAATATTAATAAATATTAATTTTTAAAAATAAAAAGCCACATAATCTAGGATTTTAGGATATTTTTAGGAAAAAGATATCCTGTTTTAAAATTACAGAAAAAAGAGGCAATCAGATAACTGATACATTTAGTAAAAATGGGGATTATTAGCAATATTACAATTCAAATATACATTTTAAAAGAAACAACAGTATAACACCATGCACATGCGCACACATTACAACATTTATGAGTCTCACACAACACCACTCTGGTCTTGAGTGAAACCATAGCTAACAGTTGCCATTTTTAATGTTAATTTGTAAATAAAGCAGAAAAGGGGAACAACATTACAGTATAGTGCAAGTTATGCCCATATTTGGCATTGAGGGACTCCAAAAAAGTAATCAAAGTAATCAAGTTATATTGCTTTAATATTGTGATATTGGATTAGGTTACTGACCACATGTTTTAATAGATAATAGATAATAAGTAATTGTATTGGAATACATTTTTAAAGTAACCCTCATAAACCCTGCATGTAGCACCCTACAGGAATTAAAATACAGGCATGAAATGGCACAAAGGAGTTACATCTGAACAATAAGTACCTTAACTTGTATTATATTGCCCGTGTCACAATTTCAATTAAGTCAAAATCAGTAAATCAGTTTACTAAGGTTTTAGGCTGGGCACTAAAGAAATTGCCTTTTAACGTTTCTTACCTTCACATTTCCATCCTCAGTCTCACCCTTCTCTCCATCCTTCTCCTCAAGCAGGGAGTTATCTGTAAGAAGAAAAAGAGAAAGAAAGCATTCACCACAGAGCAACAACCTAAAAAAAATCCTATTTCCTTTTGCTTGAACATTAATTCTGTAGTTAATATTTGGTATATGTGTATGTGTACACATGCAGTGTGCAGGTTACCCTGGTCTTGCAGCTTGGCCAGCTCTTCGCTCAGGGAGTCGTGGCTCTCCTCCAGCAGCCTCTTCTTCTGCTCCACGCTCTGCATGTACTCTGTCAGGGAGCGGATCTTAGCTTCATGCTGTACGAACACAAACAAACGCACACACAGGAAATAAAAACAAAAAAGTCATAAAAACCCAGCCACAACAAACTACAATATTTGATTCATTCACACAGGCTTTCCTCCAATCTCCCATCCTGTCCCTCTCCCTCCATCCCTCACCTGGGAGATGAGGAGGTGGCATGAGGAGAGCTCCCTCCCGGTTTCCTCCATCTTGCGGTGGCACTCCAGCTGCATGTTCTCCAGCTGGCGACAGCGCTTCACCATGCTCTTCACCTCCGACTTGATCTTGCTGATGTAGAGGCGAGCCACCGTGAACTCTTCTTCGATCGCGCCACTAATCTCCACCGGCTGAGGATTGTAGAAAAGTGGTGATTATTTTCTCTTTTCTTCTCCAGTCGGGACTAACAAGAAACTCAACTCAACTCAACACACTCTATATAGTGTACCTACAGTATATGTACAGTACATTTAAACTTCTGTTAACACTTAACACAGCGAACTCACCAGCTTGATCTCCCCGTTGCCCACGATGGTGCTAAACTCACTGAGGTCCCTCATCAGACCGTTGAGGACGTCAGCGATGCGTTTCCTCTGCTGCCCGCTCACTTCCTGCATACGGGACAGCTCTGCCTCCAGCTCCATCAGACTGGCCTGTAAGAGAAAAAGAGAGGCTCAGTCAGGACCAGGGAAGCACTACCAGTTTCCAACAAAAAGCACCCAGACCACATATCACCAGAAAAAAGTTTATGGTACATCTAGATCGAGAAACCAGGATATCTCTTCATATGTAAATTATATAAAAGTAAGATTACCCCAAAGAGGACAGAGGTACTGTAGCAGTTTCAAGCTTTCAGTTTTAGTCATAACTGTTGGGTGATGGAGGCCATAGTTTTTGGAGAATATCTAAAACCTGTCCCCGAACATTAAGGCTTTCATATTTCATCTCAAATGATTAGGTTGCTAGCTTCACCTATAGGTCCTTAAAATGTGACTGCACAATTCTAAGGTGTTATGGCAGTTAAGCCACATGGAGAAGAAATTGACAACCAGCTGAGAAACAGTACTGCATCGCAAAAGTCCATTTATTTTTTCAGTCCTCTACAGCTAAGCCTAATGTAATGTAAACAGTCTCTAACACTTCTCTTCCAGTACTTGACTGTCATATAATTCCTGCAGTATTTTCCGCTCACTGCTGCATGTCCTTGTCTCTTTAGTGCAGCAAGGAAGCGAGCGTCCTTCTGTTTCAACTCCTGTCTCTGATTTTAGCTCTCTGTCAGTCATTCCTCTTAAAACGTACCATTTTCTGGGACAGTTGGTCAGCCAGCAGCTGGTTCTGCAGGCCTTTCTCCTCCACCTCCTGGCTCTTCTGGTCGTAGTTGATGGCAAGCTCCTCCAGAGCCTGCAGCACCTCCTTCACCTCAGCCTTGGCGCAGTCGCTCTCCACCTGAAGCCTGCCAAGTTCAGCCTGGACCTTGTCCCCATCGCCCTTGGATGAGGCTAGGAGCTGGAGGGGGGGAGGGAGGGAGTAAAAGAAAAGAGAGGGAGACATGTCTTCAGTTAAAGGTACAGTAGGTAAGACTTATAAAACTAACTTTCTGTCATATTTGCTGAAACAGACCCTATGTTCGAGTAGAACTACATGAAGCAGGTCATTTAAAAAAAATCTGTCTCCTCTGGCACCACCTACAGCCTGTAGTGTGATTTGCAAAAAACCACAGCTCCCTGTTCAGATGCACCAATCAGGGCCGGGGGGGGGGGGTGTCTAACTGCGTGTCAATCACTGCTCATGCACACGCATTCATTCTCCCTTGTGGGGGCTTAGGAGACAGTTTTGGGCTTCAGCGGAAAGAGGGGAGGGACTGAGAAGTTGTCGATGTTTACAGTTTTGGCTAAGTCCTGGATCTTCGCAATCCTACCTACAGCACCTTTAAGTCATTTTCTCCATTCCTCAATTCTTCAGCGGCTGTTTCAACGCTGACGCTTGGTTTTAAGATTACATTTGGAATTAGTAAGTACCCTCTCAAACATAGTCTGTGTGTGCATACAGTGTGTATGTGTTTGTATATAATGACCTCATCCTGGTCCAGCATCTGCTGCTTCAGTTTCTCCACCAACTGGCACTGCAGGTTGATCTCATCATCCTGCAGAAACATGATTTTATCATGCTTGTTTGAATGAATATATGTGACACTGAAAACTTTATAGGCTTTCATCTACTTTGTCCATGATTGTTTTATATCTATAAACCCTTAATTGAATTTCGGTCTATAAGATGTCGCAAATGTTACTGTAAACACTAGCGAGAAAGACACTTAAAAATAGTCCTTCCTTTGATATTTATAAAAACAATTACATCTACATTTACACTGAGGTGGAATTAAAGTGGAGCAAAAGTAAGCAAGTTTACTAATGTACAGGCAAAAAGTGTCTGTTGTAATTAGTATGTTGATGTTTGGACCTTATCATCCAGCTGCTTGTAGAGCTTGCGGATCTCCTCCTCGTACTTCTGCCGCTCCTCCTCGGAAATGCGAACCACAATGGAGGAGGTGTCATTGTCCAAAATGGGACGCTCCTCCACGGTCTCAAAACGGGTCACCACGTCTGCAGTGGTCTGCTCCGTCTCAGGCACCTCCTCTCCTGAAGGAAAGGCATGAAGGGACAAAGAGGACAGAGAAATTAGAATAAGATGGTTGTGTTTATAATGTCAGCACAGAAGAGTTGAAGTTATGCAGCTGAAAAGTTAGTCAGAAAACGCTTAATGTGTCTCACCATTTCTCCAGCGGTTGAGCTCAATCTCCAGCTTCTGTACGGTTTCCTTCAGAGTCTTGTTCTTCTCCTTCTCTTTCTCGTACTTCCTCTTCCACTGCTCCGCCGTCAGCTCCAGGTTGATGGAGGCGGTGTTCCTGATGGTCTTGGCGCTGTGACAGAGGACGACAAAGACAGAGAGACACAAATGGAGAAAACAATGTGAGTCATTTTTTTAAGTTTTAAATTAAGGAAAGGACTGATGATCAGTGTTTGTGTTCAATTAACAATTCTACTGGATAAAATGCCCAAAATTCAGCTTTATGTTGGTCATATAGTTTTAAAGTCACCTGATAAGTATGAGAGGAAACTATTGTAAAGAAATAAGAATATAACACAGCTAATGCCTGATTTTCTTATAGGTTCATTTCTATTTTTGAGACATTTCTTCAGCTTTCTGACTCAAAAAACACATTAATACCTCCCTGGTGAAATAACATAATTTCCTTTAAATAAATATAAGTGCAATATAGTCAAATGGGCAGTGTCAGTTAGCTTCTGTGTCTGCCTTGTTTGGATTTTAGGTCACGCCCAAAATAGATCATTGCCTTCCTTATGTAAATTATAATCAGTTTGGATTCTTGCTAAGAAACATTGCAGCATGTTAATAAACTGTTAGACTGAGTTCATTTTTCATGTATATATTGTATACTAAAGTTTCTTTCCAAAGCTGCATTGGCTGTATCCACAAATGTATCTACCGTTGTCCAAACATTAGAGTGGATTTGGTCTCGGCGTCGTTGTAGCTGGAGGGAGAGCAGCAGATGAACATGGTGGTGCGACAGTTCCCACCGAGGGAGTCCTGCAGGATGCGGGTCATTTTGCTGTCACGGTACGGTACGTGACTTTTCTGAAGGAGAGAGGTGAGGGAGGGCAGATGATGAGAGAGGAAGCAGAGGGAAAGAAAAGAGGGGAAAAAAAAGGAGGGGAAAAGATCCAGACCCAGAGACAATTTGAAACTAAAAGCATGACAGGAAGGCAGGAGATACATTTCATTTGCTTCCTGATTTTGGATTTCTGTGTGATTCATCAGCAGATTATATTCAGCAAAAATGTACACTTTCCCATTCAACTTGATTTCTCAAACAAATCCCATAACTCCTGTCAAAAGTCTCAGATTTATTGTGCCGCATCCAACTAATCTTATAATTGGCTGGGATAGTTTTGGCATTTGACAGCCAAACCTGTTGAGTTGGCAGAATGGAAAGAAGGGTTCAGGTACTGGGCAGGATGCATTTCATAAACAAATCGACAGGAGGGACAGATTTGAAATGAGAGAGGAGAGCTATATGCAACAGTCTCTGAAGATGGAGATAAACAGGACACTTCCAGTTGTAGAAATAGAAATTAAACATGTTGTAGTCCCCAAATTCTACAATAGAAGTAAGCTTCAGTTGGGGAAAAGGTACATATGTTTCACTTAACTTAAATGTGAAAATACTACTTTACATCAGCTCCTTAAATATCTCACACATTGATTAAACACTGCGATACAGTATACTCCAAAATAGCAAACCAAGACCAAAACATACAGTAAGCACTACCATTGTTTGACACTTTATGGTGATTTATTAGCTGATCTACAAAGTATTTTAATTTAATCCAGATCTGTATTTCTGTAGACCTATTTTATTATATCTCTTGAGGCACACAGCCTCAATTGTTTCTCTACCGTCTATACAAATAGAGGTAAGTAGGGTGAAAATAGCTCACCGTGCCCTCAGCCAACGCAGAGATGACATTTCCCAGAGCAGAAAGAGACTTGTTGATGTTTTTAGCCTCATCCAGGACGGCTCCTGCTGCTCCTGTCTTACTGACCTGGAATAAAGAAAAAGAGTGAAGTAAAATATTAATGATGAACTGCTGCAGAAAAACACAGAACGTAATTAATTTGAAGCAGCTGAATTGCATGTTGGAAGTTGCTGATTTTTAAACAATATTTTCCTCAGGGTGTCTCCTACCTTCTCACTGCCAGCCAGATCCACCAGGTACAGCTTTCCACACAGTTTCTGCTCAGTCTCCACATGCTCCTGTTTGATGTTGATCAGGAAGATGCTGTGGCTGCGAGAACTGTGCTCGTTCATGTCTGCACAAAGACAAAAGATGCATAACAGTTGGGTAGAGCAAAAGGCAAAGAGGTTTCGTTGTAGTCTTAGAACTTTTGCTGTTAAAATTGATGTTTAAAACCATTTTCAGAGACACATACATACAGGAAAACACAGTAGTTTCACAATAGAAAAAAGAGCCTACAACGAGATGTGTAATAATGGAGCTTTACATACATGTAAACTTTGTTTTACAAAACATACAAACTATTATTTACATGCCTCTCTCCTACCAGCAGTTCTTACCAATCACCTTAATGCAGTGAAACTATTAACAGATTCATTCATTTGTGCATTTGAAATCTTCCGTGTCTTTTTTGTCAACCAGAACAAGTCATCTCTGCAGCAGAATGATATCATTATTTCACAGAGTGCAGATAACAAGCAGCACGGATCGAAATGCTGTGCTTCATCAGACAGTAAGTAAGTTCAGGTTTCTCTGCAGACCATATATCTGAGGGCATCAGCTCAGTGTCTGCAGAGTGTCGCCCCATTAGTCTGCCATCAGCACACCGCTCTGCAGCACCGTGAGTCAGCAGGCATCAACCAGGAAACAGAGAAGACTGCTGGTGAACGCAGCTTTAAACACATTGGATCCACTTCTGCTCACAATCAGTTGATTTTCAAAGCTAGACTGTTGTAGGATTTGATTGTTTGTGAAAGGTTTGTCTTATTTCTGCTCTACTGAGCACACTTTCTTTTGAGTAAATAGTATATAGGCTACATTACAAGTATGAGCAAATAATATATATATAAGTAAATATTTCTTATTTTCTTTTTTAAAGAGAGGAATTCTATTTAATTTGTCACGAAGAAGAAATTTGTCTTAGCCTCCATTATCTCCCACACAAGTACGTAAAATCCATAAAATACAAAGCCCACACAATCCTCTAGCTCAAACATCCATGCATGCCTGTTATACAACCCCGTTACAATGACGATGTTTACTTATAGTCGTAACACACAGGCAGAGATACATTTCATAGTGATTTTGCATGCACCAAGGGACTTTGTATCTTCTGCCAGAGCACAAGCTGCAGCTCAGTGTGAAGAGTAAGAGTTGGGTCAGAGACCACCCATAGATCAACTCAATGGATGGATGATTTAAAACACCATTGCTCTTTTATAGCAGTCTGTACCAGACAAGCAATCTGACCGTATTATCTTTAAGTTGCAACATGATGCAGAATTCTCCCAGCCAATTACACTCTGTAGCTGAGCCAAGATATATCTAGAAAATAATTGTATTCAAACTCTGCTGAACACAAATATCTGTTATTATTAGTTATAAACATTTCGCTTTTGTTTGCCTTACATAAGACACCAAACGCTTTGGAGATGACTTCATAATAAAGTCTTGGACTGCATAGCCCCAAGTGCAACAGATCTATTAAATGAGGAATATGATTTCTAAATAAAGATTTTGCATTTCTGTGCTTCTCAACTGATCCTTATTGCATAAATAGGAATATTATATTTCTGTGTTTATAAGTATTACTGATATAGGAAAACATAGAAAACAATGATAACAGATTAAGTTGTTTTCTGCTGTTGGTCTTTAATATAATAATTAGAAAACCCCAAAACAACGCATGTTCCACCCCCTAGGTTGCAAATGTGGCATGAATACTATTGGGACATGCAGCAACATATAAATGTTTGCATATGACGACCAATATGATTTAAAAAAAATAATAAAACGTAATATTTCTACAAGAATAGTACTGTTCTGCTTCCAGAGAGGCTGAGCAAAGGCATGCATCGGTCTGAAATGAACATTCATGTAATGTGTGAAGCTAATTTGATTACATATCAATAAATGTATTAAGTAACTATGAATGAACATTCCTCCAACATTAAGTGTGAGCAATAAAATCATAGTGGCTTGATCATTTGTTCATGGTGCCAAACAGGAATTCATGATACATCCTGGATTAATGTATGCATTAAATCATCATGAGTCATGCACATAAGTATATGACTTGTACCTTTATTATAAAGTGATGGCAAATTATTTTATTTTGAATGTGAGTATCACTCATGAGTCATCTCTCTGGCTTATTACCTGCATCCTGAGACTATGGGATTATCATTGTCAGGAAGCTCAGTTTCAGGTGATTAAGGACTCAAACTGAGAAGCAGGAATGTTAATGCACAAAAGTTCCTACTGATATGACACAATGGCTGAAACGTATCAGATAAATAGTATTTGATGACTCTACAGTTAAATTAAGTCCACAATATTCTGTGTTGATTTATGTGGTGTTTCTGGTTAACAATAAAAAGAAATGAACTAATGTGATACTAGCTTATGTTTTACAGAGGGCATCTCCTTGTTCTGGAAGTTTCTGGATTAATATAACTGTATGAACTCGTCTTTGTTTGCATTAACTGAGTATTTCATTACAACGAGATAACCATGCACTTAGAAAAGTGTTGTTATCCCTAAATCATAAAGGTTTTTAGCACTGTAACGTATTGTGGGTCATTCAATGTATTTTTTGTAATTCATTCAAAAGGAACTTCTTGTATGAATGCATGTAGGTCAGGTCCTGCAACACAGATGATTTGGAATGGCTGACAACAAAGAGAAGTCCAAGTCAATCACTTTGCAGAAAAGGGCAAAATCAAATCACTGATTTCTTGAAAGTGTCACAGAATGTCTGTCACATGAATCACTGGGGTACAAAATGCATTAACTCTGAAGAAAGAAGAACTGCACAGGTTGAGATTTATTACAGTGAAGCTGTCATGGTGTTTTTGTTGAGCACTGAATCCCAAAGCTCATCCGGTCACAGCTATTGAAGCATTTCTATGGATTTCATGGAGTGCAATCACTAGGTTTACTGAGGTCACATCTGATTTATTATAACTATAATGAAGTGTTGTACAATGATGCTAAAGCATCACTCTGACCTGTAAACCCGCAGTATTGGAGACATTAATAAAATATTAGTACTACTGAACCACAGACGAGTGAGTCAGCAGCATGGAGGCCAGCACAAGGTGCAGGAATTACAGATGAGAGAGCTTTTATTTCTTGTGTTTGAAGGTTTTGTAACATACATTAAAGATAAACATACTGTTGCCATTTTACTGAATATAGCCCCAAAAAGCAGCTTATTAGACAAGCTGTTTCTGTTTGTAACTAGGAATGACTTTATTGAGATAATGGCTCAGGGCAGAGACGTTGTTCTGCTTTGCTACTGTATCTGAACCCATAATAACTGCCCAGTGCTGCCAATTATATCACATTGAACTCCATCTGACAGGATCTTATTTCTTTTCATGAGAATGAATAAAGCTTGTAAATTACAGTGGGCTGTAACACAGAGATTACATAACAATAAACAATACCAAGCTACATGAACTCAGCTGTCCCTTCATGCATCAGTGATGAGTTGTGAGCTACTGCTGGCACTGAAGAGAAACTACAGTAGATCTCGTGTTCTGATATGGAAGTAGAGGAACAAGAGAACTTGAAAACGTGAAACATCTAAACATGTTTTACTGTAAGCATTTGTCTTTTGGGATGTTTGTTATCATATATATATATATATATATATATATATATATATATATATATATATATATATATATATATATATATATATCTATATATATATATATAACTGATTTATGTCCTGAATTGCTATATTCATACACCCACTGAATATCCTACGTTGCAACAACAGTATTCTAAGGTATAGACTCACTGGTCACAGCAACATGGCGGGCAGCTTTGCCTTCATCGATCACATCCATAACCTCATCAGGGCTGGAGACAAAACGCTCAGTGCATCCCTGAAGAGAGGAAACGAGAGGAGAGGAAATAAGAAGAAACAAGAGCAAAGGAAACAAGAGGAGAGGAGAGAAAACAAGAGAGACAGAGTATGAGTCAGACTTAATATCATGGATCTGATGCAGCACAGAAAGATTTTCGCCTACAAAGACAACATACAAGGCACTTTCACAAACCTTGACATATGGCACCCTATTCTTATCCTCATGGACAGACAGGTTGGTCTTTGTCACTAAAAACAATAGAGAAATGCATTAGCTAAACACTGGTGCTACATGAGTTTATATTTCACAAATCAAAATACTGTTGCAGGTGATTCATGAAGAGCTAATTAGCACTTTACCATCCAGAAGGTCACGGATTTTGTCCATGTAGATTTCAAAATATGAAACCTGTTGGAGAAAAATAGGGAACCAAATTTAGCTCAGGCTGAAATGTATCATCACATTTAAAAAAACTTTTTTTGTAAAAGGGCATACAAGTTTTTTGTTGAACAGTTTGCAGACACCAGGTAAAGATTGATACAAAAACAAAGGATTAAGACAAGAAGCATAACACAACACCAGACATAACTCAGTTAACTCATGAAATACACTACCTTGATGTGGAATTCCAGGTTTTCGTCCATGGCAAAGATGTGGTTGAAAATATCCTCAGCGATGCGAGGAATGATGCCCATTTGGTGAGGGTCATGCAGCTTGCCCTGAAACAGGGAGTCACAGATATAGGTATAACTAAGAGTGAGGTGGTGATAGCTATCTGGGGCCAAATAGAGATTTCATGCATTAATGCCTTTAAATTCTCATAAAATGCCTGTTAAATCAAAACTGAGGACAGCAAATTGGCTTGGCAGAAAAAAGAGAAAATGCTATCCTGGTAGAACCATGACTCAACAAAATATAGAGTATTCAAATAATATGACTGGTGTCACAGAAAGAATTACTGGTAGATCACTTTTGTGGACCTCCCACTAGTTCCTAGCGACATTAAAATTAATCTTAGTTGTAATGTAATTTTTGAAACAAAAGTGCAATGTTAAATTAGTTCTTGTCCTATAAAATTATCATAAAGACCCCAAACTACCCAAAATGTTAATAAATAGGGGCAGATAAACACTGAAACTTAATGAAAACTTCCAAGTGGTTGGACACTTTGCCTTATACAACTTTCCATATTTGAGTGGTTGGATAATATTAAGGTTCATTTAAAGAAATACTTTTGCTTTATTGCTCTGCATACCTCCATGGTGTGGGTCTTCCCGGAGGAGGTTTGTCCATATGCGAAGATAGTGCCATTGTATCCACCCAGAACATCTATGAGAAAAACAGAATAACAAATGAGACCACAACACATACATTTCAAATATCTGACATATTTTGACATGGCTAATGATTCATACCCTTGACAATCTGCTTGGCACAGGTGTTGTACACCTGCTCCTGGGTGGTGTTGGTCGGAAACACTCGATCAAACACGTAGGACTTCCCCTGTGAAGACCATGAACAACAACAAAAAATGAACAAAAAAAAACATATAAGGTGGTCTATCTCCAGATTGAGATCAGATTTCTCAGTTTACACGTGCCTGGCCATAAAGGTATGACATACACACTCATATAAAATGGGTAACTCATCTTTAAACCTTTAAATTTCATCTCTCATAGAGAAACAAACATTAATGTTACTGGCCAACACAACATATTGCTGTTGTTGTGCCAACATTTCAGAAATGTTTAAGAAATGTCTCTTGATGGATTTCTTTTTTTTCTTTGAAAACTCAACACATTCAAGAGAAAAACAAGTTTGAGCTTCTGCGGTAACTCAACTTGTATCAACACATGAACGTGTTATTTTTTATCATGACATGGCAAAAAATCTATATCAACCCAGTCTCTGAGAATGCTTCAGTGTTGGTAGCATTTTTGTGGATGGTTTGTACAACGCTGCATCATCTTCTGAACAGAAAGTGCACAACAACAGATGATATCAGCAGAAGGAGAAAGCTAGCTCTGCAGTGCCTCTTTCTCCTAGCTAGTCAGAGCCAAATTTCATCCAGGACCAAGGTTGTTAAAAAAACAAAAACATTTTATAGTTTTATATCTAACATGGGAAAAAGTCATATGAAAGACAATAGCTACTCATATGTATCCAGTGAGGTGCTATCACTAGCTTTTCTGCAGCACCCTCAGCTGTAGTTAATCAGTCCTAACAAGCTTCTGTTGCTCTGACAACTGTAACTTGATGGGTGTTCTCATTTTGGGTTTCTTTCATCAGGCTTTCTGGAAAATAGAAACACATTCCCGCTATTTTCTGTACGTATTTTTAAAATAAAGGAGTATCTACTGCTGTACTTAAATGTGAACAATTCTTTTGTTATTAGTATTAGTATTTAGAAGAACTACAGCTCCCATAAGACTTTGCCAGTGTACAAAGACTCATGGGGTATGTTTTTTGCTAAATGCTGATAACATATAAAATAATCATCCTTTTATCTTTGTTGAAGGAATAGTTGGACATTTTGGGAAATACATGTATTTATTATTTATATTTTATTTTTTTATTTATTACCTTAGCTTAGCACAAAGACTGGAAACAGGGAGAAACAGCTAGCCTTGGCCAACAAAAACAAAATCTTCCAACCATCACCTCTAAAGCTACCTCCAAAGCGTAGATCCATTTGTTTAGAATATGAACAGAAAACTCCAGGAACATGTTTCGGCTTTTAAGAAAAACTGATTAATTAAAAGCTCTATAAGAAATAAATTAGGTACAGATGCTAGTTGAACAGGTAGAAGAGGGGACAGGACTTTATAGTCTCTAATTTCTCAGAAAGAGTTTCAACTCTGAATATATTGTATGGAAATTACCACTCACACTGCAAGGAAGTAGGTCAACAAACTGAAAAATGAAGATCCTCCACTCAGCATTTTAAATTACTGCAAAGCTCAGTAGAAAGTGCACGAGAACTACAACACACTCTAAATGTTCTTTTGAGTTTAAAAAAACAAAAGAATATTTATTGTGTGTAGCTAGGTATAATGTACATTGATGTCTGCCCTCATTTTGTAAGAGGGTTGGCAGCTAAATCCACAAGAATGGATTTTGTTTATTTCAAAATGTGCCCCAAATAAATCCGCTCCTCCTAAAATACACACAATCTTGCATAAAACACAGACGAGTGACTCAGCCCTGACACGCCTCGCTGCAGAAACCAAGCTATAAAACCCGTGAATGTCACCGTCCTATCTGATACAGAGGCCAAAACGCAAAGCAATGATGTGAGCTGCCAGGACATGAGCCGTATTAAATGTCATTAACAAATTGACTCATCTGCCGACCTCCCCCATAACAGAGTGATTTACCAGAGAGAGAGACATTTAGTCCCAGAACAGGGAGGAGGGGAGGAGGGGAGGAGGAGGAGGCACAGAAAGAGACATAAAAATGGAAATGGATGAGCAAAGGAGAAACAGAGGTGAGAGTCAAAGAGGCAGGCGCAAAATATAAAGAGAGAAACGGTAGAATGAGACAGAAAAATTCAAAGACAGAGAGAGAGACAGATGGAGCCGGAGACAAGACTAAACGCAGGTCAGCAGGTGATGCAGGAGCTTGCTGGATGATTATTGATTCTCTCTGTGTGCAATTAGAGAGATCAGTTTCTGACTCTACTGTCCACCGTCATGGGGAGAGAAAGGTCAGGTTGAGATGTTTCCATTATCACTGGAGAAACTTTCAACATGATTCCTCCCTCTGCACACTGCATGTATCAGCCACAGGAGAACCAAAGCTAACTATTGCTCTCCTTTTAGCACTCTAAGTATTCATTGTGTTTGTTTCTTTGGCCTTCCTTAGACATGACATAGGCCTACTTGACCAAGAAAAAACAAAACATAAAGAACAACAGCAGCATGTATAAGCAAAATAATAGGCCTACAAGTTACAATCTTTCCTTCATTTGGCCTTTAAACTGGATGTATTTGGAATGATTTTGGCCTCTGAGGATGGGATCAAATCAATTTACTTTTTTTGGATTTCAAATGTAACAGGCACCAGTGTAGGTGGAGTATTTCAGTCTGTTTCCGATACGACTTGTTTCAAGATATTTCTAGAAATTTGTAGATTGCTGCCCAAAAAAATATGAAAAATCTTTTAAAAATGCAATTTGTATTCAAAACTAACACTGAAATGAGGCGACACTGGCAGTTTTTCTCTTTTGAGGAAATGTTTTCATGATTCAGTCATAAACAAAAACAAAACAAAACAACAATGTTTTTGAGTGTTTGAGTGAGATGAACTGTATGAAAATAAATGTATGTCAAGTGTCCTGACATGAAACGGTGTTCACCCCACATCATAGCCACATGCTCACCAGCTATTAAACATTCAGAATTTAAAGAGACTGGCTTATGTAATTGTATCCTCCCATACAAACAATCTTCAGGGTAAACAAGGCATGAATCATCAGAATTTGGTCCACCCAGCTCACCAGACCCCATTTCCCAAAACATCTACTACAAAGGTGCACCAGTATATTTGTCTGCACCAGCTGAGTAACCCACACAATAGAAGAGAAGAGAAAGCCTGCATGTGCTGTAGTTGACCTCCTTCATGGCAGCATTAAGGAGAGGTTAATTTGCAAATGAACTAAATCACACAGAATTAATGAATGGACCCATCAATATCAGCATGGGAAATACTTTACATTCATTTATATTTACCTTTGAGGGTTGTATTAGTTGTGTGTTATGAATCAGGATTAGGCCTATAGGGCCATGACTGACTGATAAAGGCCTACAGAAAATTATAGCAATTTGTTGTTTTAAAATATGTTATGTTAGCATATCTGTCTCTTTAGAAAAGTACCTTCCAACATAGGTTACGATAACAAGGTGTTGGCTGTTTCATTCATATGCTACACAGTGCAGACTTTGGTCAGCTGATGCAAAAGGCCAGTTTGCGCACTAACATTACATGTATTTGTGCTTTGTCATGTTAAGGAAAAGACATATTGTGGGGGAAATGTATATTTCCCTGTGCCTCACCGATTATCATGTTTCCCTTCCATTCTACGACCCAAACAGATGAGTCGAGCTGATGATTTATTGATGAAGGCCTGCATGCACAACAAAGCGCCTCCATTTACTTACCCCGACGACGACAGTATCGTCTGATTGGAATTTGGGGATAAACTGGTCCCCACGTAGAATCTCTGACTGGTTGAGAGGACGAAAGCGACACAACACTTTTATGTTACACTCCGCTGGAATATCGGCCATTGCGCAGATTCAAGGAGGAAGGATGCTGCTTTCTGAGAGGAGAGATGCTGCCGAGGGTGGAGGCGACCCGTCGCTGATCGGGGCCTGATCTGACCGTCAAAATAAACGAGGGATGCGCAGTGACTTAGTCCTTCTACGTCGAGGGGACTCTGAGGACGGTGGAGAGGTTGGATGGTTTTACCCTGACAAGCTGTGAGAGGATGCAATTTATTTATGCGTAGCCGGATGGTGTTTCCGTGTCGCAGAGAGGCTGGCAGACTGAAATTAGATGTCAAACCGCAAAACGATCCCCTACATCATTGAAAAATAAACCCCGACTTTGCTGTTGCTCGATTTCAATTGTTGGTTTGTTTGACGCTGTCTTTCTCTCGTGTTTTTCCTTTTCGGGTGCGGCGGTGGATGTGCGTCAGGCCGGTTGAAGGTGAGATGCTGCTGGAAGGGCAGTGAGGTAAAGCTGCGGATGTTTGGCCTGCTTTGATGGCCACAGCGTCCTCTATCGGCGAGCAAAGGAAGGGCGTGGTCAGCATCCGTCTCTTTAAAGTGGTACCCACAGCCTCGCATCATCATGTCAGCATCCTCACAAGCAGGCGGAAACAAGAGCCCCCGTGCTGCAGCGTCACATCCTCACAGAGCCATGAAGAATAACTTCATTACTTTCTGCAAAGCAGCTGCCAGGCCCGATGATGATGCAGTGACTAATCATCAAAGTCATTATTTGGCCTCTCTCCGATACCCGATTGTATTTCTTGGAAGACATAAGAAACCATTATGGAAAGGCAGTGGATATTATTGATTAAAGATGAGTTTAGGCCTCACCTTGAAGGCGCATCTCAGAGATGATGCAGCACAATGTAAACATTTAAAAATACAAATCAGAATGAACTCATTAAGCTGCACAAACCCATAAGTTGTTTTCATTAATAGAAAGATTATGGATACTTGGGATATTGTGCCAGATATTTTAATTTATGAAAAAAAATGCCCATTTTGCCAACATTTTAAGATATCCTGATAAAAGGCAAACAGCTATTATTCCAGGGGCAACTACATTTGAAAATAAAATGTAGTTGCCCCTGGATTTTATTGTCTAGACCAAACAGTTAAACCTCTTAACTACAGTGAACGGTCACTGTAATTGATCTTTTTTGTCGTAACAGCCTCCAATGTTATGCCCATGTTTAATATAATCCTTATCTAACAATGTGTGAGACTTAAAGGCAAATTCTCATAGCTATAAACTGCATCACAAAGTTTCTTGCATCCTTTTCAGAAGAGAACTCAACACAAGGTACATTTTCTGTAAATAGTTTAATATTAAATAAAAAAGACTCCCATATAAAAAAGAAAGCTACGGTCCACAATTTAATCGTCTTTTTAAACATAAGTATTGAAAGCAAGGGGTAGAATGAGAAAAATACTTAATTACAATTCCCAGAAAAATTCACAATTCATTGTTTTCTCTCTTGTCTCTTTCTCTAACAATATAAAATCAAAATAAAACACATTAACTGTACATATGTACAAATCTCTAAGTGTAGAAATTGCATAATTTGCTTTCTTTTTCACTTTTCTTTATTTATTTTTTTATTTTTTTAAATACAGCAAGAGATGCCAGTACTCTTGGGGCAGGGCAGTGTGTGGAGGAGAGCTCAAACAGTGAGAGGAGACAGAGGGAAGATATTACTCCAAATCCACAGTAACACACGGACACAACAGATCCACGTACAGTAAGACGTCATTGCTCCCTGTGTTTAAGGTTTCCAGCCATTTGTTCAACCAATGAAACGACATACTGTACTGTACTTTGTATAAACTCAGGATTCCGACAAATATTCCATTTCAAAATGAAATACCTTTTCCAGACATTTATCTCATATCTGGGCAGTGAAAGTTTTGGTGGGTGTCAACAGATATTAAATAGTCTCCAACACACCACAGCTACATGTAATTCTTCAGAGCAACAAATGACAGCAAGTGGGTTGCCAAAATGTGACAAATGATGCTGAAGGTTGTTCTGAGTAGTACCACATTTGTTGTGGACCTTCCAAACGATAAAAACTGGATGTTGTCAGGTTTACCTCATCCTAATGTGTTATGACACGTTTCAAAGTGGGTGTCCAAAAGAACTTCATTTTTTTTTCCCCCACATTAAATTAATAGTGATGTACAAACTATTAAAACATCTCACAGGACATGTGGAATCATGATAAAATGGTGTTTTCTGTGTGGCCAGAGGTTGATGTAAAGTGATTCATGAAACCTGATACAGTGAACATAATTTCCTTGGCTTGTCCCATATAAAATATATTTTATACTGTGAAAGAAAAAGAAAAGCTCAAGTCTGTTCCTTCTTATATTCTCTTACAGCACCTTCTGAAAACCCTTCAAAAACATTTTTTTACACAACCACTGCGAATCTCTGCAAAGAACCCTTTATCTTACAAACAGACAGGGTCTGGTTTACTAGAATGAAAATAAATTCTAACGGTCGGACAGTGAGGGGCTCAGCAATAGCACTGTTGTCCAACATGCACTCAGACACAAAAAGACACACACATCCACACTTTCAACAGAGAGCACAGTCAAGTAGTTGGGCTTCATCCTGACTCAGTTATACACTGATGAGAAGAAAACAGTGCTCTCGTTTTTTTGTGTTTTCTCATCGATATCATTCTAACACCAACCATAAGTAACAGATAGCTGATCACAATGTCAAGCAACCATTATTTTGTGAACTAGACCTAAGAGAAGTGAAAAAGTATCCACAAAATGTCTCAAGTTTTTTCTCCCACTTTTTATAAATTAACATTTCAGACTAGATCTCTCTATTTTTCATAGTGGTTGCCATAACAATGGTTGACATGACAACGACATAATATTAGTGCAGTTGAATAAGAAAGGTCTAAACAGTGGTGAAGATGGTGGAGCGATTGGGGAGGGAAGGGGGGTGGTGTGTGGCAGCATCTGGCCGCCTTTTGATTGGTGAAGAGCTCAGACTTACAACTCCCTCCACCAATCACTGCCTCTGGGACCTGGCGCCTCGTCGCCTCCTGCCGCGGACTGACCTCTCAGGCTTCAGCAGTGCTGTCTGGAGCAAGAAAGAGAGAAACTACAGTCACACTGGCCTCATCTCCTGCCAGACCCCCAGTGGTGGAGTGACTGTACCACCGCAGTCAGAACTGCACAATTATTCCCAGCATGAAACAAAAAGCTTTCTCTTCTTTAGCAAAGCATTTGCTTTTCAACCTTCGCAGGGTATTAAGAGTGCAGTGTAAGAGACAGAATACTGCGCCTTTAAACTTCCGATGTCTGATTCTTGCCTCTTCTGTTTTTAGCACCCTGCTTTTTGAAGTCCTTCTGTGAGCTTGGAAACAGCAGTTGTGATAACAATCTCACCACAAGGCCCATTTAAAAGGTTTTGTTTTCTCACCTGCTGTTTTGGAAAAAAATAAATAAAAGCTTTTAGAAGTCCTAAAAACATTTTTTAAATGAACATCAACAACTGGGCATCTCCATCTGCTGATGAAGCTCCTAAAACAACACAACTAATCAGACTTTGGGTTGAAATTGTTTTCTCAAATGCTGCTTTTTTGCTTAATTCTTTTTTCTTTTCTTTTTAGCTTTTGAAAAGATTCTCTGACATTCTTTTAAATTTGTGTGTGCTATGCTGAAATTGCTGTGGTGTTTCTGCACACTTCGGACAAGCTAAGTAAAACACTTTAATTCACAGTTGCTTGAATGAAAGTATGTCATATAAAAAGGAAAATGGTAAAGCAACCATTTGTTGATATGAAAATATCACACAGGATTACATTAATTTGTAACTCTTGGTACTCTAAATGCTAATGTTACCATGCTAACATGCTCACAATAACAATGCTAACACGCTGATGCTTTTTAGTGCTAATTAGCAAACTAGGTAAAGCTGAGACTGATGAAACATTTTGCAGGCATTTAGTCATAAAACAAAGTACTGAATAAATTCAAATTTTGACCTGATGATTCATCATGAAGGCGAACATGAATGTATGTACCACATTTCATAATAATCCATTCAATAGTTGTCAAGACATTTCACTCAAAATCTCAAATGTGAACCTTGTGGAGGTATATATATCTATATCTATATAGTCACTGAGGGGAAGCTGGGTCTTACCGTAGCCTTGGTTTCCTCTAGTGTTGTAGCATCCATGTCTCTGAAATCCTCTAACACATTCTGTAGCCTGATACACAAAGCAAGAAACACATGAATACTCAATACAGCACGATACAACCAAATAAACATGATAGAACAGTCGCTAGGCGCAGGCGATTCCCCGTCTAGAGCATGTCTGAGACATTAACGGTTAACAAGACAACTTACGTCTGTTTCCTTTTCCTTCCTCTTCTGGCTCCACCAGCTGCTCCGGCTTGATCCTTTGGAGGTAAAATAAGAAATCATGACAATAATGAAATCATCTACAGGTATCAGTGGTACATTCCTCTTTTTACAGTCTTTGGTCCATACCATATTAAATTCTGGTGTCTCAGCAGGATAATTATGCAGTCCCACTTTGTAATATTAAATCTAGTTTATACATTTAAAGGAAAGAGGAGACCCAGGCACTCACCCTTCCCTGTTCGGTGTGCAGCAATGTCCCAGCTGTCTCCTCATTGGTCCTCCCACTGCATCCATCCCTGGGAGTTAGGTACCCCGTGTGGGGAAGATGCCCCTGCCTATCTACTCCTGCCTCCACATAGGGGCACACAGCCGCAGCAGGCCCAGTACAGTCTGTCTTAGCCTCCTCCAAGTATATGGATGGCAAAGGAGGCTCTGGGTGGGTATGCCCCTCTACCATAACCGGTTTCCTTTGTAAGGGTGACGTAGACCCATCCTCAGTGGGTTTGGGCGTCCCCTGGGCTGGGGAATGCGCTGCTGCCTCCAAGCTGAGTCGAGATAAGCATGGATTGCGGAGGGAACAGGCCCGACGTGGGCTGAGGGAGACTGGGGCACTTGCCTGGGGCAGAGTTGGGACAGGGGTATGGTGTTCCACAGGGAAAGAAACCGGTGGTAAGGCACAGAAGGGTGAAGTGGGGTCAGATTGCCCCATGTGGGCCCTGCCTTCCTGCTCTTTAGCACTGACTTGAAGGAAGGAGGTATAAATCGTGTCCATGAAAGAGGTGTAAGGATCAATAACAGACCTGCCCTCAGATACCCGCTGCTGGGGTGGGGTGTGTTCTTGGGCAGGCGCTAAAACTGGAGCTGGAACAGGACTGGGAACCACTTCGGCAGCCATCTGACAGGCTGGAATGTCTTCCTGTGGGGCAGGGCTTTGTGCTTCCTGCAATGTCATTGGCTTCTCTCCTTCTGAGGGTGGTGCAAGGTTTAGCTGGAGGAAAAAAAGGGAGAAAATAAAGTTGTGGCAATCAATAACTGTCAAAGAAGTCCCAAAAAATGTGTGAGGGAACAAACAATGAGTTTTCTCACTGAGGCAAAATAATCCAAAAGCTAACTATACACATTTCCTGTCATAAGGGCTGTCAAAAATAGTTTAAAAAAGTTTGAATATTGCTTTTAAAAAGCAAACGTTTGAATATATTCAAATATCTATTTTTACGCATTAGTCCACAAGAGGGTGAATCAATACAACGAGAGACATAACTTCTTGTAATTTTGTTTCAACATAAACATGTCTTTTAAAAGATCTACACACCTACACATTACACAATTAACAACTATTAAATTAAATATTAAGAGAGGAGTTTTTTTGTGATTGTTGCGGGCAAAAATCCTTGATTATGCGGCACGTTTTCTTAAAAAATACGATGGAATATGCGGGATATTTATGCAATTTAATTGCGGGAACTTGCAAAAACTGCGGTTTGATGAAAAAAAGAAAAAAAGTAATTCCCCCAACACCCTGCTTTCCGATGATGTTCACGTCGCGTAATTACGTCACTTCATAACGTTCCCATGGCAACAGGGGAAAATGGCTGCTCTTGTGTGAAATAAACGCAACATTTTTCAACTTTCTAAGATGTATGTGACTTTTTTGCAAGGAAAATGCGGGGATTATGAAATCATGCAAGCCCCGCATATTTTGCGCGGAAATCGGCAATTTATGCGGCGAAAGTGCGGCGTATTTGAAAAACAATGCGTCCCCCGCATAAAAATGCGGACTTTGGCTGATTATGCATTGAATTCTGCGATTGCATAATCACGTTTTTCTGGAGGGACTGACTGCCTGCCGCTGAAGACGTTTATCATTTTAACCGGCGAAAGCGCCGGTCAGCGCCGGCTAAAAATGAGAAGCTGTTACCTGAATGTTTTATCCACTAAGCTTAATGCCAGTTACCTACCTGTATGTTGTTGAGCAAGTTGATAGCTCCATCAGGACCCTGCAGCAGAGGCATGCCCAAAGCAGAGGTCTGGACGGGGGGTAGGAGGATGGAACCTGCTCCAATCCCCAACAAGTTGTGGAGGCCTGTGATGCCAGAAAGATCTCCTGCAAAGACACATTTCATAGATACGCTGATATAATGGCTTTCTGCTACATAATGCCTGCAATGTTTAGAGTTTTGATACTGAGAACAGTTGGTCGTGTTCGCTGGTATAATTTCAATTTATTCCTAACATACAGAGTTTAATCTTTAGAAAGAAGTGTTACACAAGGTGGCCACCAACTCACCTAATACAGCAGAGTTAAGCAAAGTGGGCAGTAACTGTTGGAGGATGGGGTTGTCCTTGCCTTGAAGAGATAGGGGGATGAGGGTGTCAACACCAGCATCAGTGGGTACCTGGAGAGTAGAGTACAGTAGAGGACAGAAGAAAAGCTTAGTTACTGAACATAGTTACCACTGAACTGCACTCTATTTTTATGGAGTCTGTTTGTGTGCGTTTGTTTTTTATAGCTCTTTTATTAGTTTTTAAATATAACTTATAAGTATTTATTTCTGTTTTTATTAATTACCACTGATGTGAAACAACTTTTCGTTTCTTCTGAATATGCAAATACTCAGGGAAATGACAAAGTGAATTGAATTGAGTTAGAGTTTTAGGCAAACACATTACAAAAGAGTGATCAAAAAAAGGAAAAGATGGGGTTTAAGAAATACAGAAAGACAAGACTCAAATGCAAATATAAAATTGTTTCCAAAACATGTGCATTAAAATCTAAATTACATTAATATAGACAGGCTGTTACCAACCCAAAACAAACTACCTATGTAGTTTGAGGAGACCGTCATTTAAAAACTCATTTAGAAAAAAACATATTTTAAAAAGGAAAACAGTTGATTGTTTTAAAGAAAAGAATCAGCTAACACAGGGGGAAACAATGGAGCAGTTAAGGAAATGAGCTCAGGTTTTTCTAGGGAAACAAGGAGGAGCTCAGAGGAAATAGCTATAGGAGATAGGGAAGCCTACCTGAGGTTGGGTATGTTGGGTTTGCTGTGCAGAAGCTAACTGGGTGTGGGGAGGTGGGTGGAGTTCGGTAGAGCTCAGGGCAGCAGTGAGCAAGGCAGGGCTGAGGGGCAGGAAGGCTGCGTGGGAAGGAGGAAGAGAGGCAGGAAGGAGCAGAGACTGGAGGGCTTGGATAGAGCCCTCAGCTCCTGGAGGAATGGGGAGAAGGCTCTGGGCGACCTCCAAGAGCCCCGCGCCTGATAGGGTTGATGGATCCAGGAGGCCAGAGGTCTTATCCAGGGTGAGACCCTCCAATGTGGTGGAGATGTTATGTGGCTGCTGGAGAGGAACTTCCAAGCTGACCTGGCTCAACTGACCCAGCCCAGATAGAGGTAACAAAGGTGTCTGCTGTTGGCCGAGCAACAAGGAGGCCATAAGCAGAGCCTGAAGGCTAGGTTTTTCTGTTAGCCCTAAATCAGCTTCCTGTCCTGGGGTAGGGGTTGAGGCGGGGGGTGGGAGCGGGTTTAGTAGGCCCAAAAGGTTCAGAGGCAGCTCCCCTTGGGCACCACTCAACAAGGGCAACAAGGGAAACAGAGGATTGTTGTTTATCTGTTGTTGCTTCTGTTGTTGATCCTGGTTTTGCTGCTGTGTCTCTTGTTGTTGCATCAGTAACTGCTGCTGCTGCTCTGCAGGGGGTATCTGCGCATGTTGCCCTCCCAACCACAGCCCCCCTAGTTGCAATGAAGCCAGGACTGTAGGGTCCAGGAGGGATGGTAGACCTCCTGTGGATGACAGCAGCTGAAGCAGCTGCTCTTGGTTCATGAAGGGGAAGGCCTCTGCCAGAGGTAAGGGAGAGGTTGAGTCGCCCACAGCTGAAGGTGTTTGAGGACTGTGATTGTCCACGAGACGAGAGGAGAAAGCGGGCCCGGGGCTCGTGGCTGCTGGAGGTTTGGTCACTATGGAGATCTTCGGGTCCACACATCTAGGCTCCTCTGGCCCTATGGGACACATAAGTCATTTACATCTGCTCAGGCTGACTTATAAAATCAGTAAACAAATTATATACAAGGGGTCTTGAGCTGGGCAGTATGCAGTGTTTTACACAGGATTTAACCGTGGTGGTTGACACTGGTACTTGTCAACTGGCATTGAGCGCAGATAGATTGCTGAAAAAAAAAACAGCATTTACAAGCTAGCAATAACACATCAATACACATGTGCAATCACATTGATTCAGAGCAACACTCATAAAAGGGTGCAACCATGAGAAAACTGTTGTACCCTTTGCCCTGAACCATTCTAAGAAATAAAATCATCCGTAAAGCCTGATTTAAAAAAAAAAAAAAAGGTATAGCTCATGACTGCACACAGTTCATATTAATCACACTTGGATGAGTAAGATTTGTGAGAGTATCTTGATGTCTACATAGGTACAATTCCAGTATGTTGTAAATATCTACAAACCATATTACTTTAATACGTATTCAAAGTTAAGGTTTTATCTTCCAGACTAAAAACACATTTCAGACTGAAAACTATTTTCACCTGCAGTTGGATTTTCTTGGGAAGACATCACAACATCAGTGGTACGGTCGGAGGAACTGCCCTCCCCCTGGGGTACAGTGGATGATGCTGCGAGAAGGGCCAGGACATGGTTGCTAAGGTCAAGAGGCTTCGGGGAGCTGGATACCGCCATAGAAACACTGCCTTGAGAATGACTCAAGTCCACTGATGTAGGATTGCTAATACTACTAATCTCCGTTGCCTGCGGTGAGGCTTCCCGCAATGGTGCTTGGGAAACAGAGTCTATTGTAGGAATGTGATTTTCAGTCGGTGGATGCTTGTCTGAGGGAGTGGGGAACGTATGCTGCGATGGGCTGATGCTGTTGTGTAAAGCTAAATTTGAGTTGGGCAGCAGTGTAGAAGGAGAATGTCTCTGTAGAGGACTTGATTTAGTAGACTGAGGACGTGATTGAGACTGCACAGATCTGAACTGAGAGGAAGTGGGGGGAGGAGAAAGCGGCTGTAGCACCGAGGGTAGAAGATTAGTGTTACTGGTTCGGCACGGTGACCGAGTCTGTTGGTGCCTGACGTTAGAGTGAGGGGCGGGAGAAGAGGGTGACCGTCTGGGGCTCTGTTTATTAGTGTGTCCACCTCCTTCAATAGACACAGATCCTGGCTGAGCTGAAGCAGAGTTCAATGCTGAGGCCTGTGCGTTCTGCACACTGAGCAGGTGTAACAGAGCAGACAGAGGCTGGGTTGGAGGGTCCAAGCCAAGAGGTGAATGTGTCAGGCCTGTAGTGAAATCCAGAGCCTCAGTTTGTCTCGGAGGCCTGGAAAGGTGTGCCATCTGTCGGGGAGCAGGGAGCCTTGGCATCTGCCCGGGGAGGAGATGATGATGGTTTTCTAACATGGCAGCATTCTGGTTCTGCACAGCTGAGGTAGAGGAGGAGTGCGAGGAAGAGGGGAAGGAAGAGGAGGAGGAGGATAAGTTGATAACTGTAGCAGAAACGGCGTCTCCTGGCGGGGTTTTACGCGGCCCATTAGTCAGCTGCTGGGTGTCTCTTAGCATGCTGAGCACTGTGGGAGATCGCCGCTGCCTCTTTCTGTGTGACGCACTGCGCTCTGCTGTGGGAGGCAGGTGGGGCAAGGAGGAAGCCAGGGACTGGGCCAGAGAGTGGGATGGAGGAAAAAGGACAGAGGAGGCTATTGCAAGGGAAGGATGGGGAGGCCTAGTAGAAGCATTGGAGGAGGGAGGCTGGCTGTTATGTAAAGTGCTGTTTGTTACCTTTGATGACTGTTGCTGCTGTGCCTCTTTCGAGACCTCCAGAGAAGAGGGCAAGCTCATGGGGTTGCTGGCCACATTTGAGCTCGGGCCCTGGATTATCTGGTTAGCCAGCTGAGCTTTGGCAGCTGCAGAGAGAAGGCTACTTGCAGGGAAAGAAGCTGGGTGTGGCAGCTTGACCTGATGGCTGTGGTGGTGGTTCAGAAATGGCCCCAGAGGTAAACTAGAAGTCCCTGCAGAGTTCAACCCAAAACCTGGTGGTCCTGTGCTAAGAATCGGACTCATGGCACTCTTTAAGGGCTTCGAGGAGAGAGCATTAGGGTTGCTACTGCTTTGGTTGGTCAGTAAGGAGGGGTTAGTAGGGATTAGGAGGTGGTGGTTATTAGTGCTGCTGTTGCCTGAGTTCTTAAACTGCTCCAAGATGTCTTCCAGCTTGTACTTGGGAAAGTGGGGGCTGGGATTTGGTGAGCCATGGAGAGGGGAGTGTGGAGAGGAAGAGGTGGATTTCCTCCTCTGATGCAAGTTACTTCCCATCAGTCCACCTCCTGCTGCTGTTGAGCCTCCTACATGATCAGAGAGAGCGGAAGGAGAAGCTGAAGGGTGGCGGGACCGCTGGTGAGGAGACACACAGTTCATGTTATTGACAGAGGGAGAGGGAGAGCGAGAGAGGGGGGGGCCTCCCACAATGACACCATGAGGATGATGAGCGTGAGTCTGTGCTCCTCTTCCTCCACCACCCATGGCCATAGGGGAAGAGGGAGGAGGTGAAGAGAGGGGCCCGTGCCGAGGAGAACCCGGAGTCTCGGGGGTTTTGGGTGTTCTTTGACCTTGAGGTGTGGGGGTGCGGGGTGACCTCTGGGCAACGCTGTACGCTGGGAATGAGGAGGTGGAGGAGACAAGAATAGGAGTAGGATGGGGAAGCCTTCTCAAAGCATCGAGGGGGTGGTGAGAGTGTGCGCCTGTGTGAAGGACAGGGGAGGAACCATTGTAAGGGTAAATAAAGTGGTAGGAAGATTTGGGGCTGGCACAGGGGTTTATGTGGATGTTGCTGTGGGGTCGAGCTGGGGCCGGATGGAGTTTGGGATGGTAAATGCCATGGTCCTCTTCTTCCCGCTCAACAAGTACTCGCTTTGAATTGCGGCTGTCCACTCCACTGCTCATCTCTGAAAGACACACAACACGCCACACACACACACACACACAGGGTTATGAGGAAGTCACTTTCATAAAAAGGTATTGCATACAGTCTATGAACTGAATACTGAAAATTAAACTTCTGCCATATCCAAGTGCTCAGGAGGAGCATTTGGAGGTTTGATTTTGATGCTTGAGGTAATTGGAAAACATCCTACTCCCGCCCACTCCTGTGGTGATTCTGACACACAATAAAAAATGTTTTCTATTAAACATCTGTCGGGCCCTTACCACAGGGAAATAAGACATTTAGCTGTTTCAGTTCCTACTGCTTTAATCAAAATAAATAAATAAAAGTCTATCTAAGCACGGACATCGGAAGACTTCAGAAAGAGAAAGGAAATGGGGGGAAAAGAAAGTGAGGGAGACACTAAATGGAAACATCTGATTCTGTATTTCGGAAGCATGTGGTTTACTGGAGGACAATGTATTTACATGTGTGGTTAAGCCCAATAATAACAGCCTCTCATACTTTCATAAATTAAATTTCCATCTCTAATTCATCCCACAATAATGATGGTACTGACAAAGCGCTCCCACACACAGAGTAAATTTGTGTTGGGTCCTGGGCCCAACACCAACCATGACCTGCAAGATCCTAGTCCAATTGCAGCCCTCTTACATGAGGTGAGTACTGCACACACAGCATACTCAAATCAATATAATAATTTGGTGTTTTTTGTTATAATCTAACATACATAAACTAGAGAAACCTTACAAATTAATAATGATGCTGATCAGCATCCATTAAGTGAATCTGTAGAAATGAGTATAGAAAAGCTATTTTAATGGATTTCTTTTTACACACGGTTTGATAGTACACAGGTACAAGAGTAGCATGCCTCAGTGCTTCAAAATGTACCTGGATGATGAAGGTTGGCAAAGGGCAGCTGGGAGGCCTGCATACTCCGACAAAGAGCAGCCATCGCCACCACTTTCCTGCGGTGGTTACACAGTTTGGTCATGTCCTGCTCTGCTTTGCCTAATGGCTGGATGTGCTGCTCCACCTTCACTCCCACAGTGAAGTTGAAAACCTGTTACCAGATAAAAGGAGGATCAGACAGAATTTAGATAGGACTCTTTGCATAACATTTCATCAAAACTTAGGAAATTAGGCACTAGTTGGGTATTTTACACTCATAATAGGCATAGTCCCACAAGGATCATTGCTTATTGCAGACTCTCCGCACTCATTTTTTTATAATGAAAAGGTTAGCCATGATTCCAGAGAGTTGCGGAGTTAGTGAAAAGTTAGTCATAGATATTATTATTATTATAATTTTTTTAATCATTATATTTAACACATTTTACAATTTCTCTATGCAAACATGTCTGTTATTAGAAGCTAGTTTAAGTCGTGTTGTCTACAGAAATATCAAAACAGCATGCATTGATATGTGTGAAGTGTGTGTGAAGAAAAACCCACCACACTGATCAAAAAGTTTGAAGAAATTAAAAGGTCATGGCCATGCTGTTAAAATATGTGTACAATGTCACAGAGTTACTAAATCTTAAAACCCTATAATGTGTGTATTTTGTCTGTATTGCCATGGCTTACCACACACACAGACAAACAAACAAACTTAAATAATATAGACCGGCTTTACCTTATGGATGATGAGTGGACACTCAAGACCACATTTGCAGGTGCCATCAGTCAACAGATAGGTCTTGACCTCGTCCAGAGAGGATAGGGCAGTGCTACTGGGACTAAAGACAGAAGACAGAGACAAACTGTAACAGAAAACTCAAAGCACACTGAAAAAAATATGAACACAGATATGTTCAAAGCCCATCAAAGATCTAAGTTGCAAAGCTGAACACACCTAAAGATCTCATATATAAAATCTTATAGAGATTTGAACAATTCAAGCACTCCTACAAGACTACGTATAGAAACTGAAAGATGTAGTGTTTAACAGTGAAAACACACCGGGCGCGTAAGCATCACATATAGCCGCATTGCACAGGGAGGGACGGACGGAACAGACAGACAGACAGACAGACAGACAGACAGAGACAGACAGAGAGCTTTGTGACCGGTGCATAGAAACCATCCGGTATGAATGGCCACGTGGGATCAGACATACAGTATGTGATGCAACTCCCAAACAATCAGCATCCATAAATATTTGAATGTGGTCACAGCCCCCTGTCTCCATGTCCTCCTTTTAAATATTTCTGAAGACAATGCAGTTATTTGGCTTGAGTAAACTTTAGTGACTTAACAAATCTAGGTTATATCCCATACACATTTTTTTTTTTTAATTATATATATATATATATATATATATATATATATATATATATATATATATATATATATATATATATATATATATATATATATATATAATATGAATACGATATTGTTATATTATCAAGCGCATTGCTGCTTATACAATCAAGCTTCTCTTCATTTGACTGGCTTGAAAAAAACCTGACTCTTTCTTCAGATGGTTAGAGGTCCTAAGCAATTTCATATTTCACACACACTTTCATTTTGAGCAAGATCCAAACCACTGTTCAATGAAAAATGTGTATTAAATCAAATTGAATTAAACTCTTCCGATCTGAGCTGGCCAAGGAAAATAAGGGAAATGAAGGTCTTTATTAGAAAAAAAATAACTGCATTTTGCATGCAAATTTCTCAAACAAACCCACAGAAGCCACAGTCTTCTTTGCCGGTAATATCCCTCCAAATAGGTTGGCAAAACCAGCATTCCTATTTCTCCAGAACAAATGATACACACATTCATGCATGTATACTTTCATATTTACCTTGCACAGCAGCTGGATTCTCGCAAAATCACGAGATCATGCGAGAATCGCAGGAACACATATCACACGAAAATCCATCTTGTCAGGCTTCAAGTAATATGTTTGTGTCCGCAGAGCAGTGGACCGAACCAATCAGCACCCTGTGAGGAGTTACTGGCAGCTACGGCTGTGGTTTAGGTGTGTGTGACGACTGCCACTGTTTGTTCAAAACAACAATGGCGAACGTGATAGACAGATGGTTCATCCAATCACCTGGCAGGTATTTTTTTTAAAGTGACAGCCCTTTCCCAAACAGTTTCCAATCACGGCTTCTCAGATGGTTCTGTTAACAAACCATCTGGCGCGTCACGTTACATTTTTATACCTTCACATTTAAATCTTTTCTCCAAAGATTAATAAACATCAGCAATAAGCCTGCATATGCCATCTGTTCAACTGAACCAACGCACCTGACATAGATCACCTGCCCGCCCTCCACTCTCCTCTGCCAGCCGATGGGGACGTGTATTGCAGTGGTGTGGACCCCATCCTTGTCCCCACTGACAGTCTCAGTGCCTCCCATCATTTTGTAGCTGCGGCCTGCCAGCACCTTGGAAAAGCAGCAAAGTGTTGATACAGCTTTCTTTAATCCCATAAAATGAAGTTACATTTGTTTAAAGACGTACTACAGCGTCAGTAGTATTCAAAACTGAATTTACTATTGTAATCTTTCAATTTAAATGTATAGTCTGTATCACATTTCAATATAATTTTGGAATGTCACCTTACCGGAGCTTTAAAAACAGTCAAGTTTTTTAGTACGGCCCAAAATCTGCAAAGACTCACAATCCAGCTGAACTTCTTTTAAAAATGTATGTATGCATGTAGTTGTATGTGGTTTGTTGTGCCTCACTGTGAGTCACTAAATAAGTAAACACATGCATGCATAAAATAGATGAAGGAATGTCTCTGTGGTGACGTCTTCGGGATATCAGTGTTCTTTAACCTGCATGCCAAATGTGTAGGCCACATCCATCTGATTACACAACAACAAATGTCAACGTCACACATCAAATATTACAAAATGTAACCTCGGCACCATGATGACATCAGCCTAATTTTCATGAAGAATGCTATACAATAAGGGCTGCCAATTAAATGTATTGCACGTTTTTAAAGTCAATTACTGAAAGTGTACTTTTTAGCTGTCCTTTATGTGCCCAAAAAGGTCTGTCAAAGTGCTCAACATTTACTTTACTCCTTTGTGTGTGCTCCTTACAATTCAAAAGTCTAATTAATGTAGAACCCCAAAACATAAACATACCACCACTGGGTGTGGCCAAGACAAAAGGAAAACAGTTTTGGTTTGCTGTCAAGGTTAAGTAATACAAAATAAATAAAAATATAATAAATAAAGCAAATTTAGCATACCTTGTCATCTTTGAGAAGCCAGGATCTGTTTTGGCTAGGGTATCCACTGTCCAATGTACATGCTGGTAGGTTAGAAGCACACAGACTGCCAGTAAAATCTGACTTGATGCCCAAACACCTGGACTTTCCTCAACTTTGAAGTAAATCCTCAAATAAGATGATAACACTCCTGTAGATGTATTTGTTGAGTTTACATTAGAGTAGGGTCTTGGATGAAGATGGAGAGCCTGCAAAGAAAGGTGGATTAAGTAATCTGACAGGGACAACTAGGGTAAATTATTCATGTAACAAACCATTTCCTGCAGTTAATGTGTTCCAAGCATATTTCCAAAAATGATTACATCAGATGCATTACTCTTCCATTACTCTCAAAAACTGTAATAGTTGGGGCTTTGTAAATTACAGAGTGTGGTCTAGACCTAGTCTATCTGTAAAGTGTCTCGAGATAACTCTTGTTGTGATTTGATAGTATAAATAAAATAACATTGAAATTGAATTGAAAAAGAATACAACTTCAGAGCAAGCTGCGGCTACTTTGAAGTGGGAGGGTGTGTTTGGATAGGCCCGTGGTTTACTGGATGTTTAGCTACAATATAAGCAGCTGCCTTTCCAACAAACAACATACAAGCTAGCGTGCTTGCAACATGAAAAGAACTTGAAATACAATCTTGATGGAAGTCGTAGTTGAGATTAAGTCGACATATCTGCAGTGTGCAGTACTCTCACCAACTTAAACGACTGATAACGGCAGGCTAGCAGCTAGGCTAACAGCTAAGCTAGCAAGCTACCCTACTTTGTACTATGTTGTCGTGACAGCTGTCAGGCGCACAAAACAATCCGATGTAAAAGTCTTGCTTCTTAGCTATGGTTACAAGAAACGAGCCAGACGCAATACTGCTTCGCAGAAAACCCTATATGAATTTGATCACCAGATTGCACTTACTTATTGACAGCCGTTCGCCAACATTGGTAATGTTAGCAGGACCTATGAACCTGTCTCTGCGCGTCAAGCTCTCTGTGTTGGCCAAGTTTTGGATACTCGCTTTTCTGGCTCGCGGGAGAATCAGGAGTTAGCTGTCCAGCTAACGGACTAGCCAGATAATGTTTTGAAAACGGCCGATACTTTAATAATTAACTGTAAAACGAACAATTTCATCATTCAAAACGCGTATCGGCGCAGTCAATCAGCTCTCAGCGTTTATGCAACGTCTGCCATTCCGATTTAAAAACAAAGGGCAATAACGCTTCATTTTACTGCGCCTGGTATCTCGGGGCTAACGCTATCAGCTAGGCTAACAGAGCTAACTGGCTGAATTTACTTGATTGTGGAGTGTCCCAACAAGACTGAAGGATGTCCCGCACCGGTGCACAGTTATCCAGTCGTTGCTTTGGTCTCTGCTCTCCTAAACCGTCTAGCATTCAAATGTATTCCGACAACCATAGCGATCCATGTAATCCCAAATTCACAGTTTCCCACTGTTTTTTTTTTCTTACAGATTCCGAGCAAAAAAATAATGGAGTTTTCTGTCGGGCATGCGCATTCAGCGCTCAGGGAGTATTGTACCCGACATGCAACGGGACCTTTGTAGTGTTCCAGACAGACATCAGTGCGGAGCTCCTTGATAGAGGACATGATAATGAGAATAATAATAGGCCCGTGATACAGGTCTGCAGTTCACAATAATGGACTAATGAGCACCTGTCTACGCTGAATTGTAGCCCAGATAACATATTGTTTATCAAGATACAGAAATTAAATGTAAGTTAAAAATGTAGGCCTATTTCAATGTGTACAATTTATCAATGCATATCACATTATATAGGCCTACTGCTGCTCAGAGGGCCCTTTCATGTTTTCATGTTTGCTCTAAATATAATAATACTTCCATGCATAGACTACCTTATTGTCACATTATAGAAATGTCTGTCAAGGCAGTAAAGTTATTGCCTTGTTTGTGTGTGTGTTTGGTGTTGTCTGTGATTAACATATTTCAGAAAGCATACACTGATTGTAGTAAAGACTGAAATAAGCAACCTAGTAAAACAGGCAACTGCCCTGGGGCCCCAGACCCTCAGGGGGCCCAAAGGCTCCAGCTTCACAATATGGCAATTAGTGTGTGGTAGTTATATTAATTACAGTTTGGTAATACTGTATGCACATTAAAGCACAATATAAACAGAAATGATGAAAGCCTTAAGGTGACATCTGAATCTCTTGTAACTCTTGTAGTGGGGCCCTCAAGATTATGAGTTTAAATGTAGCCTTTATTAATTCAGTTTCAGGCTTGCATGGTGTTAATTCCAAAATATAAGTTACCAAAATGTAGGCTAATACATAAACACTGGTTTAGTGGTCAGAGGCCCACAGCTCATGTTTACCCCGAGATGGTTATTCTGGCCCTGAGTTCGGTGACCTGATGTTACCTATAGCACCTCCACCAGGACAAACCTTTTATTTTCAGGTGAACCATCAAAACGCACATTTGTGGTGCATTTTCATGCACCAAACATGAAGGGAAAAAAATTTGTTTTTTGAGACCCCATGACCCACCTCTGAAAACCTCCACCATCAGGGTCCCTGTGACTTAATCAACTGTTCTGTTATCTGCTGTGAAAACTGATGTGAACTATCAGATAAAATGTTTAATAATGAAAGGTGATGCACAGGTTTGTGTATTGTTCTTGGTCTCCCAGGGATAAAAGGACAAGGACCGTGAGCAGCATGAAGACAGAGGGAGAGAAGGTATCTGATTTCCCCTCGTCATCGGTGCTCACTCTGAGGTCCCCAGCTGTTGCAAACCGTCAGCTTGACACATGAGTGCTCAGCCTAGCACGCACACAAACACACATACAAACACACACACAAAAGCATAGATAAGTATGCGAGTATACAGACATATACATCACACCCGAGCCTAAAATCCCTTTAGAAATCACCAAAAGATGCTACAGAGGGAATAGAGAAAAGGCCCAGACTGTGCGAGTGTTGACACATAATTCAGGGGGTCTGAAGTGAGGAGACAAGTTGCTCGGCTGGTTTTTCAGACTCAGACCCACTGGTCTTCCAGCGCTCCAGTCATCGGCAGCAGGTAAAGGACTCACTCACAGACAGATTTCCCCACACTCTGAATGTTGTCATTTCTTCTCTGAGCCACGTGAATTTTGACAAAAGGTATGTTTCAGTTTGAAGTTTGAGTTATCCCATTACAAAATATATTTGCACGACAAAAGCATGTACGTCAGTTTATATAATTTAATTTCAGTAATGCAGTAACATAAAGCTGTGAAATACTATGAATAACTGCAGTATTAAGATAGTTTTGCCAAATCACAAAGACTGATTTTTATTGCTGTCATACTTTTGAGAATTTTGCTCTTCTTGTCCTGACCCAAATTTAGCTGTGATGAGATTGAATTTCACAACCCCAGAATAGTTTGGGTCAAGCAGACAAGTACACTCACAGTTTGTGTGTCTGCGAGTACATACATGAAACCTTTTTGGTAATACAGACACAAGAATATATCTATAAAAAAAAAAAAAAAGAATATATGTAATATATGTATTTATATATGTATATATATATATCTGTGTGAGCTGTGTTTCAAACAACTGTTTGTGCTAATCTCCACATAACAAACACCACATATAATTCCGCTGTGTATATATATTTTTTTAAATCATTATCCTCTTATAGAAGATACAAGATAAAGATAAAACACTGGATGCCATGTGAAGGCCAACATTCATACATGACAATTATAAATGCTAACTAAAATCTTACTTTATTAAGTTGTGTCTCTATGAACATTTTAAATATGCACATATGGCTTGTGGTACATGTTGATTTTACCAACCATGCCATACAACAGCTGAAATAGTAAAAATGTGCACTGTATTTGAGGTTAAAGAGAAACAAGACAGACGTTTAGTTCTTTAATAAATTGCTTGTTTTTCCATTTCCCCCCCCCACTAGGGCAAATAGAGTACACAACCTACTAAAACATTTTAAACTGCTTCAAAAACATATAAGATAAGATCATCTTTAGCCATTTATCCCTGATAACATTAATCTGCATTACTTTTTGCAAAACTCTTCACAATTATTTGCTTCAGAAAAAAGTAATAAATATGTATTTATCTTTGTAGGTGGGGCAGTGCTGACATTATCCACCAAACATCATGGACCAGTGAGTATTTCCTGAAACCAGTCCAATTACCTCTACAATACGAATATATTGGTTGCTCTACTTTGCCTGCCTGCACCTCTTCACCACAAAAACACGCATGCAGTACAAACCCCTCCTAAACAATAATGATAAACAAGCTCCATGTTCATTTGAGAAAATGTGCCATAAATAATAATAAATAACACTCAACTATTTTGAGGTGGAATGGCAATTTGATATCAGCACAAAGCATGTCGGTTACATCAGGTCACTCTATGAGGTTATACTGTGAAAACCTTCTAACCCCATATGTTCACATGTCCTGTTTAAGTGTTATATGTTTAAAAAAGTTAACACATAGAGAAACAAACTTTTCACATGAAAGTAATGAATGTAGCAGCATTCATGATTTGATGGCTCATGGTTTCTTATTTTTTTTCTTTGTGTGTGTGTGTGTGTGTGTGTGTGTGTGTGTGTGTGTGTGTCAGGGAGGAAGACAAAAACTCTGTGGATTTCCATGACAACCCTCCAGCTCCTGACAACGTAGTGAGAGAGGACGGAGACACAGTGAGTAACAGGACCATGCCAACCCCCCACTGTTAGCAGTACCATTCCCGGGTCGGTTTAAAATAGTCACCAGCTGCAACAGGAACTCAGTGCAACGTCCACTGGAAAAATATAAGCCTTGGCTTAAGTGTTTCTGTCTTGTATCCCCTGTGGGATAAAGTAACGCTGTTGGTTAATCTGTGAGGGACGACTACTGTTAGAAGACACAAAAAAGTAGAAGATGAAGCAAATCTTGTTTAATATCACATGACATAAGTGACTGTGAGTGCACATCCTTAGAATACTTCACCACAGTTATGGTTAAATCCAATAGAAGTCACTTTAAAAGAAGACGCACAATTCAATGGCCGTCCTCTTCAGAACAGACTTCTACACAGAAATAATACTGACTTTAGACTGGTCATTTGTTTTGGTGGGTACATTATTTTTGAAACCAACCATTTTTATAGCAGAAAACTCTACACAATGCAAAATATGCATCATGATTTTATACAACAGGGATATCAAATGACAAAGTGGGCAAAAGCAAGACAACTTTGACTCTTAATCACTGTCCTTTTCTAATCAAATTATTTCCCCTTGCAGGCAATACTTCCCTGGAATCATAAAAACGTTGCCCTTGTATTGTGTTTAGTAAATGACTGAGATATGCCCTTTGTGTGTCCAGGTCTATTTCATATATGATGAGGAGGTGGAGGTGGAGGAGAAGGAACCAGAACCTCCTCCTCCTGTTGTCCGAATCAACGACAAACCCCACAAGTTCAAGGACCACTACTGCAAAAAACCCAAGTTCTGTGACGTTTGCGCTCGCATGATAGTCTGTATGTATTTGAAATCATACTTTCTTATATATGTGTGTATGTATATATACATTGTGTATATATAGTATACATGTTTTCTACATATCATTTTGAATCTCGGTGTCTGACTGACCCAGTTGCTGTTCATTTGTTCATTTTTCAGTGAACAACAAGTTTGCTCTGAGGTGTAAAAACTGCAAGACCAACATCCACCACTCATGTCAGTCCTATGTCGAGTTCCAGAAGTGCTTTGGCAAAATTGTGAGTCCTGGTCCTTCTGCTCTCATGCTCTATATAAAACAACAATGCACTGTACCTAGACCAGGGGTCTTCAACGTTTTTTAGGCCAAGGCCCCTTCAGCTGATAAAGAGATGGAGCAGGGACCCCGTACCATTTCTATTGTATAAAATTGAGTTGCAAATTAAACTGGGCCTACAACAAGGCGGCCTAGAGCCTTTACACAAACCTTTTTATGGTGCATACAATACTAAGCTATTAAAATAATAATTGTTAAAATATTCATATATTTCTACATCATGTTTTAATGTTAACATGTGGCACAGTGAATCCTTAAGATTAACTGTATCTTTGGATGGCTACGTTATGGCTATCTACCTATAGGCTCAATGTTGTGTAAATTAATAAAAAGGATTTATCTTTAAAAAATTATATGTTGGATTCATGGTAATGTATATTTTCAGACATACGTATATATATATATATATATATATATATATTTTTTTACTATCTAACAATAATTTGGTGGCCCCCCTGCAGCAACTCTGAGGACCCCCTAGGGGTCTCGTACCCTCTGTTGAAAATCTCTGATCTAGACAGTAGTACAGTAGACCACTAAAATGTATACAGATTCCCATGACTTTACCCTTGGTGAGTCATATATTCATAACTAAAGTAGCTGAAAATAGTGAAACTTGATGTGCTCTATTTGTTTCCTGTAGCCACCTGGCTTCAGAAGGGCCTACAGCTCCCCGCTGTACAGCAGTGACATACCAGATCCAAGTGAGTCCACTGAATGACAATATGTCTCATGTATATCTAGGGTTCTTAACCTTTTATCTTTAGATTTTCGTGAAAGAGTACAGCCTATTTGTGATAAAGTGTATAATCTAATTAGCAGTACTATAATTTAATTTTCTGGCTAACTACTCTGTCTGTAACCAGACAACCCGAACCGGAACGACCCAGTCTTTGACACCCTGCGTGTCGGTGTCATCATGGCAAATAAGGAGCGCAAAAAGAATGAAAATGACAAGAAAAATGTGAGTGTACAATAAACTTGTTATCAGGCAAAGCCTAAAATCCTCAGATAATGTTTTTAAGTCATTCATTAAATTTGCCTCACACCAGTAGAGGAAATTGGTGAAGCATGAATCCACCCATAACGGTATTACAGTAAATATATTGTTTAGAAAGAATATAAAATATGACATTTGTGTACGGTTCTGATTAACAATGTTTTCCCCCTAGCTGATGGTGATGATGGAGGAAGAAGAAGAGGAGAACCAACGGCCCAAAGAGAATGAGGAGGGAGGAGAAGGTACAAAGAAAATATTATGATCGTTAGAAGTTCTCTGTGGTATAGACTACGCTAGTTGTGGTTATAGGAATAAAAAAAATTGCAAATTTTTTCATGGAATTCATAAACATTTTAAAAACTTCACAAAATGTGTTTTCTTTAAAGTGCAAAAAAATTTTAAAAGTCACAAATTCAACAAGGATGTTACGTACCCAAAATAGTGAAGATAACATAAGTGGATTTAAAACATAAGCAAGAAATGTGTTGATTACTCTGATGTTCATACAGGGAAGCCTGATGATAAGAAGGAGAAAGGAGGAGACAAAGCAGATGACAAAGTAAGAAAAAATGTTCAGTTGCACTCTCAAGCAGCTACTAAAAGTACTGATTCTATCCACCGGCTGTAATACAGTACATGTGTTTGTTATACGTCAGTTGTCATATGCAGTAGCATCTGTGTTGTTTTGTCAACAGAGTAAAGGTACATTCTCCCAGACCCACTATTACCTGGCTCTCTATCGCTTCAAGGCCATAGAGAAAGATGATCTTGACTTCCAGTACGTTTGAAAGATGCAAATATTTCCCAACATGCAGAAGCCAAATTACGTGCAGTATAAAGCATTTTTTATTCAATTAAACCTACCTCAATGTTCACTAAACTACACTTTTTATATCCAAATGTAATTGTTAATAGACATTTATGTTTAATATGTGTGTGTGTGTGTGTGTGTGTGTGTGTGTGTGTGTGTGTGTGTGTGTGTGTGTGTGTGTGTGTGTGTGTGTGTGTGTGTGTGTGTGTGTGTGTGTGTGTGTGTGTGTGTGTGTGTGTGTGTGTGTGTGTGTGTGTGTGTGTGTGTGTGTGTGTAATAGCCCTGGTGATCGTATCACAGTACTGGATGACTCCAATGAAGAGTGGTGGAGGGTGAGTTCTTTTACTTCAATTCAATTCAATTATAATAATTCAATTATAGTATCAAATCAACTAACAAGTTATTTCAAGACACTTTACAGATAGAGTAAGTCTAGACCACACTTTATAATTTACAAAGACCCAACAATTCCAATAATTCCCCCAGAGCAAGCATTTAGTGCAACAGTGGCGAGGGAAAAACTTCCTTTTAGGCAGAAACCTCGGGCAGACCCAGCCTCTTGGTGGGCGGTTGTCTGCCGGTGCCGATTGGGGGTACGATGAACAGTGGCAATAAAAATAATGGAACTATGACTAGAAATAGTGGTTGTAGTAGTTCATGGCGTAGCAGGGCACTGCAGGGCACTGCAGGGCGCCGAGCAGGACCACGACGGAAGCTGCAACCATGATTTATGTGCCGTACTAATCCAAGGAAAACTGTGAGGCGAGAAAACTTAAGGACTCCGGGGAATAAGCTCCCCAGAGCTAAGTTAGTAACAAGCATTTCTGGGGCATGAGAAAGAGAGAGAGGAGCTCAGTGTGTCAAAGGAAGTCCCCCGGCAGTCTAAAACTATAACATAACTAAGAGCTGGTCCAAGGCAAACCTAAGCCAGCTCTATAAGGGTTGGTAGATGAATCTGACAACTATGAGGAGAAGCAGAGAAGAGATTTCATTTAAACCCTTGAAATGTGCTCTTTCAGTTTTATGGTAAACCAGTTTCAGTCGTGTCCCTTTTGTCATTCTCCTTTTCTGTAGAGAATTAACTCAAAGTCTGTTCACTCTCTATTTCAGGGAAAGATGGGGGACAAGTCGGGCTACTTCCCCACCAACTACCTCATAAAAGTGCGTGCATCAGAAAGAGTTTTTAAGGTGTTACGTTCCTTCGTGGGGAACAGAGAGATGGGACAAATCACACTGAAGAAAGATCAGGTAACTGCACTAATGTGTGTGTGTTTGTGTGTTTTTCTAAACTTGTTAATGTTTTACTGACAAAATAACTGTTATAGCGGTTGTAGTATGTACAACCATATGTAACGCATACAGTACAATTGGTGCATGGTGAATCAATGCATCTGCTGTTGTCACTCTGTGTTTCAGATTGTGGTGAAGAAAGGAGACGAGAAAGGCGGCTACTTGAAGGTCAGCACTGGACGCAAGCTGGGCTACTTCCCTGCTGATCTGCTGGAGGAGATCACTGTGACATAAAAAGCACGACATGCAATGAAAGAGCCTGCAACACACTTTAAAAAGTAGCAAAAATTGGAGACATCACTGTTTAGAAGATCCTCCTGATCTTTTCTATATTTGTTAACCAAAACAAAATATCAAAATGAGCTCTTTTTGTGACTGTCACAGCAGAAATGTATTTCCTGTGATGTATCTGTGACTTTGACACAAAGTGAAGCATGAGAAAGGAGAGAATAATGATTCACATACATTAAAATATTTGTAAGAGGCAATCAGGTGATGTACTGGCTTTGTCGTGACTAGCATGGTAAAACAAAGGTCAGATCCTTTAAGTTACTACAGCGATTATAGCTAGCATAAAGGAGAACCATTGAGACAACCTGGAGAGCTTGCGAGAGGTCATAAATGAATGCATTATTGATATGAAGGCAGACAATTAACAAAGGCTTGATATAAGATTCAACAATATATTTCTAAATCAATTTGACAAAGTGGACAAGGAGAGTTCATGTTACATCTCACAGCATATTATTTAAGTTTGGCCATAACACAACCTCTGAGTACCCTTCATTGTACTTTCAGGCTAAGTATTTTCATGATAGTTATTATTGTCTAATAAAATATCGAAAGACATGTTTGCTGCCATTTTCAAGGCTCTCTAGGTCCTATATAGTTACTTATAAATACTATAGGGTCCAAAGCCATTTCAACATGTACATTATGTTAACAAAAAGAGTGAACAGTGCAAAGACAATTTCCTAGGCTTGTACAAAATTTCACGTTAACCTGACAAACTGAAGAAAGGCTATATGAAAACAAATTGTGTATAAAAACAGAAATACTGCTCAGAATGGTCTCACATTTTTACACTATTTGCTGCTAATGAATAGAATGCCTGAAGTTTAAATGTTTCAAAAAGGAAACCTGAAGTGCATTTAAAAAGTTCCTGTGAAACGTCCTTTAATATGTTTCCAAAAAGGCAATGTGGTATTTAAAAACAAAAGAAGAGATAGAGAGATGCAGAGGGGCCTCCCTTGATGTGCTGGATAGTAGCAGTTGTTACTGTTGCTGCAAGTTATCCATAGCTTACAATGGCGTTTTAACTCACATCATATCCTGTATTTATGTTAAGACTGGCAGCTGCAATCCAGTTAAAATTGAGTTTGAAGTTGGAGTGGGATTATCAACTCTGGACAGAAAAACATCATGTGACCCAGCAGCAAATATCTTTCTAAATAAAATGCATCAATATAGCCTACTGTATATCTTTCCTCCATACTCTCATGGACATCTGCTTCCTCCCTCAATGTTCCCCAAATTTAATGACAGCTAAGGATTCAAAGAAAATCCAGGAACAATGCAGAAAACAACAACATACACTCTTTTACACAATTTTGTATTGCAACTTGATTAGCAAAATATATAGATGCTACATAGTGGTGAGTGTAAAATACTAGTGATAATAAAATGTAACCAATAACTTTCATTAAAAGACTACACTAATCTAAAGAATACACTAAAGACTACAAATCCATTCCATCTTTACTCATACATTTTGCCTTACTCGTGTCAGTTTTTATTTTTAGCAACCTTAACTCAAGGTTTGAACATGTCAAACAGAGAAGAATATAAGACAAAGAGTAGCCCATCTTTATGACAAGAGAGCACACAACAAAAGACTGTTAATGAAATTTCACAAAATTGCACTTGTTGAAAACCAGCTGTGGCACAAGAGCTCATAGCTCCAAAGCCTCTCAGAGTTGACACTTGTCACTGGGCAGGCCAAATATTTGATTGCCACTCAGCCAGTGCAGGGTATTGTGCCATCTTTGCTGTCCAGTATGGTTAGGACTTACTCGTTGGTGAAGCTGCTGTACTGAATGCCTCTGGGAAGTGTGTAACGGGGGGCCACCACTTTCATGAGTTTACAGAAGTCTTTGTTTTCCCCCAAAAGATACAGCGAAAGATCTATGCTAATAATTTCACCCACACTTTCAGTGATTGTCTGGGTTATTGGCTGATTTGGTCGATCAAGAGTTTAAGATTGGGAACTTGGGGAAACAAGTGGTGCAGTAAGGCAGGAGGGGCAGGGGTTGGCTGATCTTCTGCTCTTATGAGTGCTACAAATTCCTGCCTTATTGCAATGTCTGTAATGCATATGGTTGTGCATAGTAGGCTACTGGTGGTTAGATGTCCTAAATCCTTGCCTCTGTTCACAACTCTTTTGCATGTGTTGCAAACTCTGGTGGTTAGACGTCCTAAATCCTTGCCTGTGTTCACAACTCTTTTGCATGTGTTGCACAGCAGTTTGCAGGGTAATACAATTTTAAAGGAGGACGTAGGCTATCTCAGCGGGACCACATGCTCTTCTTCTGGTCTACTTAAACCTGTCCATGTGTTATTTCCATTAAGCATATAAGCCTCCTCCTCATAGCCTTATATGCCTACACTGGATGAAGGGGTTAGATGCCACTTGAATGTCAGTGATGTAAATAATAAATCCATGGACGATAAAAACTAA